>NW_015163656.1:203987-269618 GCF_001447785.1 Gekko japonicus | reverse complement strand
GGCACACAGTTCAGTTGTTACATCATTAGTACAACGCGCTGCCCATCATGGCGTTTATCATTTTAAAGAGGGCATATAGTGATAATTTATGTCACAGTAGTACAAGGCAAAATCCTTTGCAATCTTACCGTAGTGCCTGTTACAACACGCTGTGAGATATTCACTGATAGATCTTATGTGCTCTCTGCTCTGGGCTTACCCAGAAGTGTGATTGGTATGTAGATCTCTTGAGTGAAGTCCCGTGGCAGCTCACACCAGCTTACCTATGGACCTGAAAAGTCACTAGGGAGACAACTGCTATCTGAAGTGAAGTTGGTCCAGATTTCTCTTGCCCTAGTCTGGAAAGAGGTTTCCATGTGCCCTGTAACCTTCTGGGTCCAGCTGTAAGCTGTGCTAAAGGGAATCGTGTAGAAGAAACCAAAGTCCTTGACCCAGCATCACATGTATTTAGGAAGCTTGCCGTAGGAAGGAGTGATGGGAAGATAAAATATTTAATAAAGATAAATTTTGCCCTGAGAGAAGCAAGAGCACTTACTTACTTTATTTAAATATGTATTCCTTCCCTCATAGCTCAAGGCTGCCTACAAATAGCAATTTAAAGCCTACAAACTGCAATGAAGCCCCAAGGACCCCCTCCAAATGCTTACTGTCTACACCCCAGTAAAAGACCTAGCCAAGAATTTACTTTATTTATATCCCACCTTTCTCCCCAGTGGGAACCCAAAGAGGCCGACATCATTCTCCTCTCCTCTGTTTTATCCTCACAACAATCCTGTGAGGTAGGTTAGGCTGAGAACGAGTGACTGGCCCAAGGTCACCCAGCGAGCTTCCGTGGCATCAGTGGGGATTCGAACCTGGTTCTCCCAGATCCTAGTCCAGCATTCTAACCACTACACCACACTGGCTCTCATAAAAGGGCCTTGTGGTGCCTCCTAGAAATGTCTGGATGGTAGCCCCCGTTTCGCTTTGGATTCTTTCAGAAAACTTCTAAAAAGTTAAGAGCTGCTACATCTAATCGTGGTTAACTCCCTCAGTCATTCTTGTTTCTCCCCTTAAAAGAGCCACAAAAGCAACTTGGGTAAATTTCACTGGCATAGGGTTGCCAAGTCCATCTTCCACCCCCAGCAGGGGACTTTGGGGGTGTTCCTGGAGGGGGCGGGGCATCCCCGATGTGATGACATCACGTTGGGGACGTCCGCCGCCCCCACCACCCGCCCGTGTGCCAGATCTCCAGAAACGGCAGTTCCCTGCATTTAAAGGAACGGCAGTTCCCTGCACTTAAAGGAGCCGGTGTTTCCCTTTTAAATGCAGGAGCCGGCGTTTCCCCTTTAAGAGCAGCCGCGTTTCCCTTTTAAGAGCACGAAGCTGGCATTTCCCTGCAAGCTTGCGGAGATCAGGCTTGGGAGGAAACACGGGTTCCACACACTTAAAGGGAGAGAGAGGGGTGGCTGTGGGTGTTGGGGGTGGGGCTTCCCCCACGGCGGCGGGTAGAATCCCCCAAAAAACGGGGGACCCCTGGCAAACCGGGGGGGGGGGTTGGCAACCCTACGACTGGCAACAAGTTATAAACAGCACGGGGAGCCATGTGTTTTCACACCCTTGTTCAGAGTGATAGGGTGCGTTTCAACAGATTTGAACTCTGGCATTGTCATTCCACAAATCCGCACAGCGGGGCCGTATCCACAAGTTGCTGTCTCCCAGTCTCAACAACAAAAACAAAACCTGAATGCCTAGAGTTTCACAACTAGGGCCAGGATTATATTTACACAAGTGCTTCTAAAACTGCTGCAGAGATCAGTGACTGGATCAAAGTGAAGGAACCGTGCGGGGGTGGGGTGGAGGGACACAGTACTAACTTAACAGTAACAGTCCTTGCAAGAACGTAAAACAAAGGAGGTTTGTTTTTCTAAATGCATGTTCACCAATTTCTTTAATAAGCTTCAAAGGAAGGCAAGTCTGGTTCTCAGCAATGCTCCCTCTAAGCTGTGGAGTCTAGTGAGCAAAAATTCTGCTTTGTGAGCTGCTTGCATTCAAGTGGTGAGCAAGTGAGTTGGCTGCTGCATAAATTAGTTTGCTCTGGATCCATCCTTCCTGAGCGAAGACAAAAATCTGTGAGCCGGAGGCTAAAGAACTGTGAGCTAGCTCACACTAACTCAGCTTAGAGGGAACACCGGTTCTCAATAAAGAGAATGAAACTGAAAACAGACCAGATAATAGACGTGAGGCTGGCAGGAAAATCCAGTGAGGTTGGGGGTATCAATTTGCCCAGTTCAGCAGTTCTGGGACCCTGACTTCCTGCTGGAGAAGCAGGTAGTGTCAGTGGCCCCAGTTGCCCTTATTCAGCTGTTGTGTAAGTTCCATCCCATTTTTGGAAAGGTGGGATCTCGCCATGTTCATCTATTATTTTTACTCTCTAGGATTGATCAGTGTAGCACTTTTTACTTGGACCTGTCTCTTAAGGCAACTTGTCAGTACTTGCCGGTGACAGAGTGCTTGCTGCTGATACACGGAGGTCATACATCGTCAGAGTTACAGCAGTTGCACTAAACTGCCTGTAGGCTTTGGGACTCGCAGTGTTCCCTCTAAGCTGAGTTAGTGTGAGCTAGCTCACAGTTTTTTAGCCTCTGGCTCACACATTTTTCTCTTAGCTCAGGAAGGACGGCTCCAGAGCAAACTGATTTATGCAGTAGCCAAATCGCTCGCTCACAACTTTAATGCCAGTAACTCACAAAGCAGAACTTTTGCTCACAAGACTCCACAGCTTAGAGGGAACATTGTTTGGGAGCTCAGTTAAAGGTGTGCTTCCCTTGAAATTCTGTCACAGTCTGTGACCTACATTCCATAAGGACCATCTCGCCTAATGTGAGCCCAGTTTCAAAGATTTTCTTTGCGGTACATAACTGGATTCTAGCCAAGACTCAGGGCCTTTACTGTAATAGTCCCAAGCCTATGGAATGAGCTCCTTGAAGGGGTTACAGGCTATGCTTCCCTCACTGCCTTCTGGAAGCCTGATTTTGGGAGACTGCTTCACCGGTGTGTAGAGCTGCTAACCTTAGGATTGCCAGGTCCTTACCTCATGCTGCTGGGGGACGGGAGGGAGCTTTCCTGGAGTGGGAGGCGGGGCGGCGTCCCTGAGGTGATGACATCACACAGACCTGACGTCATCCCACCAGGGTCATTGTGCAGTGACACTCTGTTTTTTGGGCAAACTCTGTGGTAAAGTTGGGCTGAGACCATAGAGTTTCATCCAAAAACCAGAGTGACGCGTATGATGTCCCCGGCATGATGACATCACTTCTGCAGGACGTCTTCACGTTGGGGGTGTCACGTGGGGTTGTGGCTGTTTAGGGGAGGGCAGGAGCCCATGAAATCAGGGGAATCCCCCGCTCCCACCTGGAGACTGGCAACCCTAGCTAATCTCCAGGCAGGGTCTGGGGATCTCCTGGAATGACAACTGATCCAAAGACTGCATAGATAGCTTATTTATATATTTACTTAAAACATTGATTCCATGTCTCCTGGAGAAACTGGCTCCTTTGGAAGGTGGACTGTGCGGCATTATATCCTACGCAGGCTCCTCCCCTCCTTTAAAGCCCACCCTCAGATCTCCAGGTATTTCCGAAACTAGATGAGGCAATCCTACTGAAGGGTTCTTGCTTTTTTGCTCTTTTTTCTTGACTGCTTTCCTTTTTATGGCCGTTGCTGATTTTATGTCGCTTTTTGTGCTGCCTCAAAAATGTAAAAAGCAGCATGCACATTATGTTTTTAATTAATAACAAGTACATTAGTAAAAACATCCCTATTCTGATCAGAGATCAAGGGAAAGTCCGAGCCAGTCGGCTCATGCAGCTGATGTAGATGGGGATCCCATTGAAATGCTTATTTGGGACATGTCTCTGGTTCCAGCACTGCCTTAGCGTGTGTCAGGAGATCGAGGGTGGTTCCTGAGGAGGATGGAGTTTGGGGAGGATGTGATGTCACTTCTGGGTAGCCATTTTCTCTCCCATTCCTCAGTTTCTTGAAGGCAGGGGATTGAGGCCAAGGGCGGAGGTTTACCACCCACCATGGGCGGGAAAATGGCAAGCCTTGCCACATTCAACTTCACAGCTGTGTCTGTGGATGGGGAGGGACATTCCCATTCCAGGACACGCATTATGTACAACTAGAGGTCATATCATGGGGTCACCAGTGAAACCTGCTTATTGCCTTTCAGCTGGAAAGGCTGGAGTGGAGGGGAAACTACTCTTTTCATATGGCTATAGGCAGGGGTCATTTCGTAGAAAAAGAGGTGCAGGAGCTCATTAGCATAACTTATTTGCATATGCCACACCCCCTGACATCACCGGAAGTGTGTCAGAAGGCAACACCCACTGCTCAGGCTCCACAGGACTGTTTTGGATTTCTAGCTATTGGGGGGGGGGGAATGCACAGATCTGCCCTCATAGAGGAGGGAGAGCTTGTACCTGAATAAAACTTGGTCTTAAAGGTGACACTGGACTGTTTTGGATTGCTAGCTGTGTGTGGGGGACACGCAGATCTGCCCTCACAGAGGAGGGAGAGCTTGTACCTGAAGGTGGGCCGGGGGGGGGGCTCTGCAACTTACCTGGCTGCTTCTTGCTCCTTGTGGCCTGACTGAGGACTGCTGGGAGCAGGGGGCAGGGCTTGTTGCATGTGCCCGCCCCCTGGGCTCCTTACTGCTGGAGCTCCGCTCCTGTGCGCTCCCATAGTAAATGACCCCTGGCTATAGGGCTTAACCATGGTTAGTGCAAACCAGGGCTCTAGTCGGGGGGGAGCTCTCAGGTACGGAGCTCCGGAAGAGAACCTCTAGGGGGCGGAGCGGTCACGTGGTGAAGCCCCGCCCCCTTCTTTACCCCGCCCTCTGCTTCGATCCTCATTCCGTTTGGGAATGAGGATGAAGCAGGAGGGTAAGTAGCCGGGCCTTCTGACACACTTCCGGTGATGTCAGGGGGTGTGGCCTTCTGTCACTTCCGGTGATGTCAGGGGGCGTGGCATATGCAAATAAGTTATGCTAATGAGTTATGCTAATGAGCTCCGGCAGCTCTTTTTCTACAACAAGACCCCTGGTGCAAACCATAGTTTGCAAACCCATTTCAAGCCAAGGTTTTATGTCCTGGTTTGTGGCCAATCCTTAATCATAACTGAGGTGTTCAGATATAATGCTTAATCATGGTTATGGAAAATAAGCCTTGGCTAAGCATTACATTTTTTGAGGACGTAGCGTTGGCAGACTCCAAAAGCCACCTACTGTTGTTTTTCTGAAAAGGCGGCCCATAAGACTGTATCCATTGTCATCCTGATTTTTAATAGTTTCCCTTTGCTTGCAGCACTGGCTTAATGTTTGCGCAACATTTGGCAGGTTCTCATAGACCTGATGGCACATTGGCACAGCCGTGAACAATTCTCATCTTGAGCGTTTGTTTGCTGGTGCAGAGAGCAGTGTGGTTTTTAAAAAAAAACTTTTGTTGTTGTTGCAGGTTAGTAGTAAAGATGAAGACTTTCTTGATCTCTCTGTTGATGTGGAACAGAACACGTCCATTACTCACTGCTTAAGGTAAATGTCTCGCTGCTGCAGAAATGCCTGCCGAGGGAATCAAGAGCGGGGCTTGCTCTTTGATCACTTTAGATTAGTGGGATTTGAAAAGAAAATGATATGAGGTTTCCAGTCTGATGTGGCGTAAACCAAATCAAGGAATATAAATGGAGTTTTGATGGGCGGGAAGCGAGTGGGAGTATAGATCAATCGTGGTGCAAATGGAATATTGTGTAAAAGAACTGCAGGCTTTGGAATTGCTTACTTCAGTAGAGTTCCACTGTAGTTAGTGGCATTACTCTGGAGCAAGTGAGATTATGTGTGTATATACATAATAGATACCTGTTGTGAAAATAATTCATCATCGGTCTGTCAGAGAGCCTCCTGATACAGTGCTTTTGCTGGAGATTTTAGCAACAGTAACATGTGTGGGAAATCCTTAATGTGTCTTGTAGCTGAATGCAAATTGTAATATATACAGTGTTTCTAAACACTGATCAAACTGAAGGTGGGCTTTCACAAATGGTTAAAGTTAAAAATCTGCTGTAAAGGTAAATGTTCCCTTGCTCGAAAGCCAGTCGAATCCGACTCTAGGGTTGTGGTGCTTATCTCCGTTTCAAAGCCGAAGAGCCAGCGCTGTCCAAAGATGTTTCTGTGGTCATGTGGCTGCCATGACTAAACACCAAGGCATACGGAACGCTGTTACCTTCCCACCAAAGTGGTACCTAATTTCTTGCTTTCGAACTGCTAGGTTGGCAGGAGCTGGAAGTAGAGACGGGAGCTCACTCCGTCTTGCGGCACCCGGGTCTCGAACTGCTGAACTACCGACCTTCCACAGCCTGCAGTTCAGCGTCTTAACCACTTGAGCCACCGCAGCTCCACAAAAAATCTGCTGAGGCTATAGCAATAGTTGGATCGAGCCCTAGCAAGAGATGTACTCTTTGCTATGGACATGCCTAAGACCTTATTGAGCCTATGGGCACTTGGGGAATTTTAATTGGGGGGGGGTCAAGCCCTTGACAGACCACTGTGTATGGCTGGCAGAATGTGTCCTGTCACAATTTGAAATTAGATGTAGACTGGGGGTTCCCAACCTTTTTGAGCCTGCGGGTACATTTGGAATTCTGACACAGGAAGGTGGACGCAGGAACAAAATGGCTGATGCTGCAGAAGGCGGAACCAGCTGCAAAACGATGGCCATAGCTTAACTTCCGCAACACAGTGTAGATCCTGGTGGTAGTAGTGGTGGTGGTGGTGGTGGTGGTGGTGGCAGCTGCGGCTGCCAAAGCAACATTTTAAAAGAATCTGCACAGCCAATCAAATCTCTGATAGCCAATCAGAAGCCTTGCTGGGCAAAAGCCCTATCTGGCCCCACCCACTTCCTACAAACACTTGGCAGACACCAAAAAGGGTGTGGCCGTGCACCATGACACCCACAGGCCCCACAATGGGGACCCCTGATGTAAACTTTCATGTGCCCAGGACGTCTGGATGACAAGTACACATAAAGAGGCTGCCTCAACATCTTCCTTGCCCTGGAGCTTCACCAAAATCTGAGCCTTTTTAGAAGGTTTCTAAAAGATATATTTATGCAACTTTCCAACTGGAAAACACTGATGGGCATTGTACTCCATTGAAGTCCCTCCCTTCCCCAAAACCCACCCTCCTCAGGCTCCGTCGCCAAAATCTCCAGGTGTTTGCCAACCTGGCGCCAGCAACCCCTACTTGAGACTACTGGAAGATCTGCAGGAGTCACAGCCAGTGTTCCCTCTAAGCTGAGCTGGTGTGAGCTAGCTCACAGGTTTTTAGCCTCCAGCTCACACATTTTTTTGTCTTCGCTCAGGAAGGACGGCTCCAGAGCGAACTCATTGATGCAGCGGCCGAATTGCTCCCTCACAACTTTAATGTCAGTAGCTCACAAAGTAGAATTTTTGCTCACAGGACTCCACAGGTTAGAGGGAGCGCTGGTCACAGCCTGTCGGAATTTGCCCAAGAAACTGTGTGGAAGATGTTCAGTCCTATGGGCACTGTAACTATGGATTCTCAACCAGTAATCTGTTACCGCCAGCAGCCTGTATAACCCAGACTAGCCTAGAGCTAAGCAGGGCTGTCCATGGTTAGCACTTGGAGACCACCAAGTAAGACCTGGGTTGCACCTTTTGCCCTGAAAACCCACAAGGGGTTGGCCATGAATCAGTTGTGAATTGAAGGCCCTTACTTATTGTTATTAATCAGTTACTGCCAATGTTCCCTCTAAGATGAGTTAGTGTGAGCCAGCTCAGTTTTTTCACCTCCAGCTCACACATTTTTGTCTTAGCTCAGGAAGGATGGGGGCTCCAGAGCAAACTAATTTATGCAGTAGCCAAACTGCTCACTCACAACATTAATGCCACTAGCTCATGAAGTAGAATTTTTGCTCACAGGATTTCACAGCTTAGAGGGAACATTGGTTACAGCTATAGTGAAACATACAGACAGAAAACCCCCTTTTTTTTCCCCCCCCTTTTCCCATGTCAAAGGGGGGGGGGGGGGGAATGATCTCAGAGCAGTCTCTGTGATGGCAAAATGGGTTGTTCTTCTATATCAATTAATGTAACATAAAACAAATTGTTGGCAGGGTTCCTAAGTGTACTTTGGAAATTATAATTGCCATGTTCAAGAACAGAAATGTACTTGTTTGATCTTAATTGTATAAGTAATGGAAAGAGCTGGAAAGAGAAATGTATAAACAGGAGCTTTTCGTCGGGATGCCAGCCTCCAGGTGGGACCTGGGGATCCCCTGGAATGACAGCTCAACTCCAGACTACAGAGATCGCAGTTCCCCTGAAGAAAATGTAGGCTTTGGAGGGCGGGCTCTACGGCATTGCACCCCACTGAGGTCCCTGTCTTCCCCAGGCTCCATCCCCAAATCTCCAGGAGTTTCCCAACCTGGACCTGGCAACCCTGCCCCCCATTTCCCACAAGTGGCCGAGTGGGGGACGGGACCTGGCAACCCTATTTCAGAGGCCACAGCTCTGTTAACATTACACCCAACCTTCTTTCTTGCTAGCTTTCTTTGGATGAAAAGGCCTTCTGTGTTTAAGCCTCCAACCATAGCTCTTTTCCTCTGAGTATCAGTGCTGGCATAAAAAGTAAACACAGTAGAATTCATATAACAACACAATAAATCATATATTAATTATTTTTATTCCCACAAGGAATTACAAAGGCCAGTTGAATTCAGTCAGTCTTAGCCTTACTCTCAATCGCAGTCTTTATTTCATTTTGTTTGCGTTATTAAAAATGTTTCTGGTTTAAAAAAAACACACACAAAAAAAACCTTTTTCTTGTGAATAAACAACACCTCCAATATATTTCCTGTCAGAGTGAACAGCTTTTATTTGAGCTGGTAGAGAGAAGTGTGAGAATATCTATTTTGATTTTGGTTAGAAATGTAGCACTTTGTCATGTATTGAAGGTTTTGCTATTAAGGAATATGTTGACATTCAGTTAAAACTAGACTTAAATGAAATGCAGAGAATTGGGTGATGGCTAGGATAGGGGTCAGCTGCTGGCTGGCCAAATCTGTTTGTTTCCTTGAAATATTTATTAGCTGCCTCTGTAATAAAAATGCCTCTTGCAGCATTCAGTAGTAATAAAATTCAATATAAATAATTAAAGCAGCAGAATAAAACGTTTTAAGTCCTTTTTGTGCAGTCTTGTCTCAGCAGAAGTCAGTGTCAGGTATCAGGTCTGAAACCAAGGCCTGAGTCAGTCAGCCAGTCAGCTTTTTTCCAGCTTGCCACTGGAAATGGGAAGCCTGATCCTGACGAAGAGCAGGTTCCAACATACCATCTGTCTAAGAACATGAGAGAAGCCATGTTGGATCAGGCCAATGGTCCATCAAGTCCAATACTCTGTGTCACACAGTGGCCAAAACTCACATGCCATCAGGAGGTCCACCAGCATATTTGCAGATAAATAAAATGTCTCGCCTTCACTCTGATTTGGACTGTAAATTAGCAGTTGACAGGGTTGGGTGGTACATAAGAACATAAGAGAAGCCAGTGTTGGATCAGGCCAAAGGCCCATCCAGTCCAACACTCTGTCACACAGTGGCCAAAAATACCAGGTGCTATCAGGAGGTCCACCAGTGGGGCCAGGACATTAGAGGCCCTCCCACTGTTGACCCCCCCACCAAGCTCCAAGAAGACAGAGCATCACTTGCCCCAGAGTCCCTATCTATACCTTGTGGCTAATAGCCACTGATGGACCTCTGCTCCATATGCTTATCTAATTCCCTTTTGAAGCCATCCATGCTTGTAGCCGCCACCACCTCCTGTGGCACTGAATTCCATGTGTTAATCACTCTTTGGGTGAAGAAGTACTTCCTTTTATCCGTTCTAACCCGACCGCTCAGCAATTTCATGGAGTGCCCACGAGTTTTTGTATTGTGAGAAAGGGAGAAAAGTACCTCTTTCTCTACCTGCTCTATCCCATGCATATTCTTATAAACCTCAATCATGTCACCCCTCAGTCGTCGTTTCTCCAAGCTAAAGAGCCCTAAGCGCTTTAACCTTTCCTCATAGGGAAAGTGTTCCAACCCTTTTATCATTCGAGTTGCCCTTTTCTGCACTTTTTCCAAAGCTATAATCTCCTTTTTAAGGTGTGGTGACCAGAACTGCACACAGTATTCCAAATGAGGTCGCACCATTGATTTATATAGGGGCACTATGATACTGGCTGATCTGCTGTCAATACCCTTCCTAATAATCCCCAGCGTAGCATTGGCCTTCTTTATTGCAGTCACACACTGTCTCGACATTTTCAGTGAGTTATCTACTACGACTCCAAGATCTCTCTCTTGTTCAGTCTCTGCCAGTTCAGACCCCATCAGGGTGCTGACTTGTCCAGTTGTTTTGGGATACTTTCTGTTTATGCCATCTGAGGATGTGGACAGAATCCTTGGAAATTTGAGGCCTACTACCTGCTTGTATGTCCCTTGCCCTTCCTGGTCACTTAAATGTACCGGGGGGGGGGGCTGGCTGGGTTTGAGATGTAGTTAATGCTTCCTAAAGAGAGGAGGTGGTCGCCCCAGCCTTGAAACAGGCTGTGGTGTGTCCCCTTTGAAAGGAACCTACCCTGAACCCAGGAGATCGCAGTAATTAACAACCAGTGTTAAATGTTCCATTCTTGAGCAAGGTGATTGAACAGGTGGTGGCCGTAGAAACCCCGAACTGGTGCCTGGAGGCAGTTTGGGGAGTGGATACGGGCTAGTAAACTGAGGTTTAATCCTGACAAGACAGAAGTACTACTGGTGGGCGGAAGGTCTGACCCGTGATTTAAGGTGTTACCCATACTGCATGGGGCTGCCATTCCCCTTGAAGGAACAGGTCCATAGTCTGGATGCGCTCTTGGACCCAGGCCTCCAGCTGGATAAGCAGGTGTCAGTTGTGGCCAGGAGTGCCTTTTACCAGCTTTGACTGGTTAGCCGGCTGCAGCCTTGCCTGGGCAGAAAAGATCTGGCCACAGTGGTGCATGCCCTGGTTACATCTAGACTAGATCACTGCAATACACTGTCCACGGGGCTGCCCTTGAGATGTGTTCAGAAACTTCAGTTGGTACAGAACGCTGCAGCCAGGATGTTGACTGGAGTGGGTTGCAGGGACCATATCTCTCCAGACTTGGCCCATCTACACTGGTTCTCAGTTTATTTCTGGGCACAATTCAAATTGTTGGTCTTGCCCATCAAAACGCTTTTATGGCTTGGGACCAACATACCTGAAGGACTGCCTACTCCCTTATGAACCCATCTGACCACTGCAGTCATCTTTGGGTGCCCCCGCCTTCCGAGATTAGGCAGGTGGCAACCTGGGGGGGAGGGCCTTCTGGGTTGTGGCACCAAAGCTCTGGAACTTTAACCCAGGGAGATTCTTCTGTCTCCTTCCATTGCTACCTTCTGCCAGGGGGTGAAGGCCTTTTTGTTTCATTTGGCATCTCCTCCATGACCTCTCCTTCCTGACCAACGTTTTAATTGCAGTTTTTACATCTTTATATGCTTGCAACACTGTTTTTTAATTTATTTTAATGAATGTTGTTGGGGGGGGAGTTGATTTTAATGGCTGAGGAGAGATTATTTGAACCTGGGTCTCCGATATCCTAACTACTAAACTGCAAGAACCTTCATGGCTTGCGTGCATATGCCAGGGCAGCAGAATTCCATCCAAACTTTTTATACCCCCCCCCCCCGCCCAACATCTTTGATGTCTTGAGTTAATGGTACAGTAAAGTTGCCTGTATTGTACTTGACAGCTAATTCAATGGGTAGTTGAAGACTTTTGTAGACTTTAAGAATTGGGAACTCTGTTGATTTTCAGAGACTTCAGCAACACGGAAACCTTGTGCAGTGAACAGAAGTACTACTGCGAGATGTGCTGCAGCAAACAGGAGGCACAAAAGCGGTAAGGAAAGAGCACTATGGTTGGCCCCCTGTTTCCTTTGCCTGGGTTCTGGTGCAATTCCCTGTTTCCTTTGTCTGGAATTGGCATCCCCATCTGGGTTCCCCCCCCCCACACACACACACACTCTCTCTCTCTCACTGGATCAGCATGCAGTTGAGCCCCGAGCTGCTTGGCTTGGTTGGTGGTTCAAGCTGACCTGGGCAGGTGGGGGGAGTTCTTGGCCCGCCTCACCTGGGGCATGGAAAGCCCTTGGACTTGCTCTGCCCACATACCTGCAGGACCACCTCTCCTGCTGTGCCCCTTTCACTCATCCGAGCAAAGCCTTCTGAAGGAGCCAGCCTACAAATGGGTAAGATTGGCAGCTGTCTGTTCCTGTGCATTCTCAACTTGTGGTGCCCACTATACAGCACGGCCTGCCTGAGGCAGGTCCGGAAGCTCCTACACTCCTGTTCTTTGGCAAAATGTTCTAAATAGAGATGTTCAGGAGGGTCTTTTTACGGAGCAATTAGAATTGTAGCAGAAAGGGCACCTCGGTAATGGAACCAGCTTGTAGTCTATTGCAATGATTAGGTATAGAATGCTGCTTTTTCTGCATTGTTCTTTGTCTTTCTACTTTCACACACTATATTGTTTACAGTATACCTTGCGTTAGGCAGTTTGTTGTTCACAGTGTCTTTCAGTTCTGTACTTATAGCATTGTTCATTGTATGTCTTATGTTGTAGGAGTACGCAAGCTATTATTGTACATTATTACTTTGACTTTACAGACTTGATTCATCTGGTAGAAGAAGAGGACTGTCTTAAATGAAATAGCTTTTAAAGAACAAAAAAGCTTTGGCTTTTTTCTCTCCCCCCTAGAATTAGGCCGTTAAACATGTGGTTCTTATTTTGCGTAATTTTGACTTTGCTACAGGATGAGGGTAAAAAAGCTGCCCATGATCCTTGCATTGCACCTGAAGAGGTTTAAATATATGGAGCAACTGCACCGGTACACCAAACTCTCTTACCGAGTGGTGTTCCCTCTGGAGCTGCGCTTGTTCAACACATCGGGAGACGCGATAAACTTGGACCGCATGTATGATTTGGTGGCTGTTGTTGTTCACTGTGGCAGGTAAACCACACCCTGGTGCATTTGGGGAAATCTTTTCTGTACAGAGAACATTAGCAGTCTTGGGGGGAACAACAGGATAAAGCCACTATCTTTGTGTCCTACGCATGAGATTCCAGAGACATCTCGCTGACTGCTGTTTGAAGTGTTTGATCAGATCCGACAGACCCGTTTGATTAATGGTGAAGCCAGGGCTATTTTTGGGCAGGAACGCACAGGAACGGGGTTCCGGCTGGCTCCCAAGTTGGCCACGCCCAGCAGGAACTCATTAGCATAATAGGCCACACCCAACAGCAGAAATTCATTAGGATTGGCTACATTAGGGGTGTGTGGCCTAACATGCAAAGGAGTTCCTGCTACAAAAAAAAGCCCTGGGTTTTGACAACAAACAAGCTAAACAGAATAACAAGCAAAAAGGTGAGTGTGGCTGGATGAGCACACTTCTGGTAACATGAGCTGTGCTGTCAGGGGTGTGGCCCAATATGCTAATTAGTTCCTAATGTTGGGTGTGGCCTGTTATGCTAATGAGTTCCTGCTGGGCTTTTTCTACAAAAAGTCCTGGGTGAAGCCTTCCTTCACTGCAAAGAATCTTCCCCTGACTTACTGGAACTGATTCCCAGGGTCCAAGTCCACAGTGCTGGACCAGATGGATTTTAGGGTCTAACTACATGTTGCACAGTCCTTGTGTCACTTCTAGGTCCATCATGAGTTTGGTGTAGTGGTTAAGAGTGGCAGACTCTAATGTGGAGTACCGGGTTTGATTCCCCACCCCTCCACATGCAGCCAGCTGGGTGACCTTGGGTCAGTCTCAGTTCTCTCAAGAGCAGTTCTCTCAGAACTCTCTCAGCCCCACCTACCTCACAGGGTGTCTGTTGTGGGGAGAGGAAAAGAAGGAGATTGCAAACTTCTCTGAGACTCCGAGTGAAGGGCGGGGTATAAATCCAACTCTTATCCTTCTCCTTCTTCTCTAGCAGACAAGTGCTGTGAGTTCCCTGTTGAATTCCCGGGTGTGTAAAGGCCTGATTCAGATTGGGACCTCAGTGCATGGGGAGAGGGGGCTTAAGCCTTCCCCTTCCACCATTTTCCCAACTTGACAAGTCCCCAGCTGGATACGGCTTGCCCTGTTGGAGGAACCTATGTGTACCATATCAATATACATGGAACACCCAATGGGGCAAATAGCATCCCTGTTTCAGGTCACGCAAACAGCATGGGGGAGAAGACTTAAGTTCCCTCTCTGCCTGTGCCGGGCTTCCAATTTGTCCATGCCTGAGAACTGAGTTTTAGAGCAGTACACACAATTTGCAAATGCCTCCACTACACTTATATGTGCACCAGAACCTGCTGGAGTGTGTCTGAGGCAGGACGGGAGGGAGAGAAGCGAGTTGCAGTGCAGTCCTCCCAAGTGTGACCACACTCTCAGCCCTTTGAAATTAATGGAAACCCATGAAGCAGCATCAGACCATTTAGTTTACCAAGGTCAGTATTATCTATTTTGACTGGCAGTGGCTTTCCAGGGTCCCGAGAAGCCTTTCACATCATCCCACGACTTGATCACTCACTACCTGATCCTTCTAACTGGAAATGCCAGGGATTGACCCTGGTATCTACTGCATGCAAAGCAGGTACTGCCACTCCCCAACTTAGAGGGACTTAGGCTGGAATAACTTTGCATATGGTTGCGCCGTTAGACTATCAGATGAGTTGAGAAGGATACAAACACCCATGTGTTCTGATATCCCAGAAAGTCTTACGAATTTACCTGTGTAATTATGTATCTATGTTTGTGCTTGTACATGGACTCAAACTCTAATATTTCTAAGTTTAATACGATTATATTTATATACACCAAGGCAGGCCCAGTTCTCTAATTCTGCCGTTCTTCTCTTACCTTCATAGCGGGCCCAATCGTGGCCATTATATTACCATTGTGAAAAGTCACGGATTCTGGCTTTTGTTCGACGACGATATCGTAGAGGTCAGTGTGCTGATAATATTGGAGTAGAATTTAAGGATGTCAGGTTGGCTTCTTGATATGATGTGGCTTGCCGCTTGCGCGTTATTTTCTTCGTAAATCACCAAACCGTAAACATTTAGAAGATGAGAAGCAAATGGGAGCTAAATTTCAATCACCCTCAATAAATGGTTATTGGAGCATAATCTGCACATAAATTGTTTAAACAAAATAGATGCATAGTGCACATGCAGCACTGATGGGGAGCAAAATGGATCATGCCACGTCTAGCAGGAGGCCCCATATTTAATCCTTACTTACTTTACACTCTCCTGGGGACAGGATGTCTGGCAAGAGCATTTGATTGTTGCAAACATTAACATGCATTGCACGATATAAAGGATTTTAAAAGGGAAAAAAATCTAATTGCAGCATGTTTCCCCTTCTCCCTTCTCTGAGAGGCCTTAAGTCATTGCTAGCTTCCTAAAGGAAGTTGTAGAAGCCACGGCTTTTAAAGGAGAACCATAGGCGCACACCAATGGCTAGAGAGTCTCCGTTCTTTCAGATGGCT
Source organism: Gekko japonicus (assembly GCF_001447785.1). Taxonomy (NCBI): domain Eukaryota; kingdom Metazoa; phylum Chordata; class Lepidosauria; order Squamata; family Gekkonidae; genus Gekko; species Gekko japonicus. The sequence continues at coordinate 253,994 of NW_015163656.1, read as the reverse complement.
TGGAATTAGAATTGTACCACCAGCCAATACCAAAAGCCTAATTCCTTGAGAGTATAATGCAAATGGTGTAATTGCCACAGTCTGAAAAGATTAAATGAAATCATCATGGAATTGTTGAGGTGGATTCAATAGGGGGCAAACTACTACCTCAACATGCCAACTGCACCTACTATTATAACAAGAAATACATGAAAACACTAATAGATTAGACTAGATGTTAGTGTAGACCTACCTGGCAGCGTCGATCTACCTGGCATCTAGATACTTCACTGTCTTAGCACATATCTGGAAGTTCAAGACACAATTCTAGGATAAAGAGGGGATACCATTTTGGACAAGAGTTTACACATCTTCCTGACTTTAATTAGGACTCATGAATTCGATAAGTGGCTGGTTGCATGATTTGGGGATTAGCACAGATTATTCCAGTTTCCCAAACTGTTTGGGGGCATGGAGGTCAAGTCCGTCGGGAAGAAGAGCAGAAGTGCCCTGAAATAGGTCTGTACAACTTCTGACCCACTAGCTGAATGAAGCCCATCAGGCATGCAGGTGCTTGGCACCCTTCCAGTGAGGTTTCTCAGGCTCCTACTGAAGTTAACACTTGGAATTCACTGCCACAGGAAGTGGTGGCAGCTACTAGCATGGACGGCTTCAAAAGGGAATTAGATAAGCATATGGAGCAGAGGTCCATCAGTGGCTATTAGCTACAGGGTATAGATTGGGACTCTGGGGCAAGTGATGCTCTGTCATCGTGGTGCTTGGGGGGGGGGATAACAGTGGGAGGGCTTCTAATGTCCTGGCCCCACTGGTGGACCTCCGGATGGCACTGGTATTTCTGGCCACTGTGTGACACAGAGTGTTGGACTGGATGGGCCTTTGGCCTGATCCAACATTGGCATCTCTTATGTTGTTATGTTCTTAACTGCCCTACGTGGCAGGTGAGAGACATTTGGTCTGGCTGGCAGATCTGTCTTCAAACAATATTGTCCTGTTGTCTTATTACATGATTTTCTTTAAAATATGGATCAGTTTATTCTCTTAAATAAACTATCCGTGGAAGAGAACTCAAATGTGTCCTTTTTATCGTTTTGCACTATTTCCCAGAAAATCACAATTAATACGGACATACATTTGTCCTTGGAAAGAGATTAAATATTTCGCTGCAGTAATTCTGAGTGCAAAAGCGAACAGGACCAAATAAAGATTTAGGATGACTTACACCTGTAGCCGCGCACCCTAAGATCTGTTTTATCTGCCTTTTCTTAATATATTAATGCTTATTTTTATTTATTTTTTGCAGAAAATTGATGCACAGGCTATTGAAGAATTCTACGGTTTGACTTCTGATATATCAAAAAACTCAGAATCCGGATATATTTTATTTTATCAGTCAAGAGAGTAACTGCGAGCTCTGACACTTTCCCTCCCAAGATGAGAAACTTACCAATACTGTAAACTGGCCTCTACGTAGACCCATCCACTATGACCGAACAAGGATAAGCTCGTCTTTAAACTGTTGACTGAAACACTCCAACTTTGACTGGAAGATCTCTTTTCTTTAGTCTGACTCTCTCATTAACAAGAACATATTTATATGGACAAACATGCCCATCTGCTGAATGCTGCTGAACTGAGGTATAATGTTGCATAGATGTACATTACCATTAAGGACCATTTGTTTATTCTTTCTAAAGAACCGTTCCTTTGGACCAGTGGTTTTCAAACTGTATTCTGGGGAATGCTGGGCATTACTGGAAGGTTCTCACGGGGGGGGCCTGGATAAGAAAATCGGTCACGATGGACAACCCATCTTTGAAAGTACTGTGAATTCATATAGGGCAATGATGAGCCCAAACACACTCCTGGCTAAGCTGTAAAATGACAACACGCTCTAGAAACATATCCCAGAATCCCCTGCAAAGTACAGCGGGTTCCATGACAGACACGCAGGAGCGCCTCAGCCAATGGGCTCAAATTAAAAGGGTTCACAGAAGACAGAAAGTTTGAAAACCACTGTTTTATATATACAAGCAGCTCATTCTTGTGGTAAGTGGAAAGCAAAGAAATATATTTCCTAAGTGTTGGCACTGGAGTAGGTTCAGAGAATATGTCACATGGTGTTCTTCAGCTGGAAGGCTATTTATTTCCTCCTGATCCTTTTAAGCTTTGAGTTATTAAAACGTTAAATTGGCACTCCCAAAGTCATAAATTCTCTCAAAGGGATTTCAGTCCCACTGGGAACAAATCATACCGCATATCCAGTCTTCCTTCTTAGTGGGAGAACATACATGAGCCGAAAAGGTCCTTTGGATTCCCACACTGTATAAAAAGAGCTTTAGGGGGACTTTGCAGTGAAGGACAGAGGAAGTTGTACTTCCACATTATTTTTTCACTGTGTGATGGTGTCTTTTTAAACCCAAAGGTTTTACCTGACCTTGCACATGACATGCAGGCAAGCAGAAGTCTGGACATCGGGGGCATTGGTTCTGTGAAGCAGCAACACCTCTCACGAAAAACTCCACAGGGCTCAAGCACACTCAGCGCTCAGTGTGAGCAGAGGCATCCTCTGTGTTGGGGAATGTGACACGCACACATGGGGAATGTCATCCATGCACAACCACAGTCACTGGATCTGGGTGAATACCTGTCACCTGCTTGGTTCTGCAAAGGACTGGCATATGCGGGCTCACTGGGCCCAGGGACCTTGCAACAGGGGGTGGGTAGCAACTTCTCGGTGGGGTGGTGGCCCCTTACAAATGTGGCTGGATGGCGCAAGTGCAGAGTTCAAGCTTTTTATTCGCGTGGGTTATCTGTATGTAAAGAGCCTTCCCTTGCAGCCCCCAATCAGCAGGCAGGGAGTTTCTTTCGCTCCGTTCCTTCTCTTTCCCTCGAGTTCAGAGGGGGATTCCTTCGTTCCCATCCATCCCCTTCCATTGCTCACCCCCAGGCTTCACCTTGATGCCTCCTTTAAGGCCCTCCCTAACATCTGGACTCGCCCCTGTGCTTAGAGGCCACCTCCTGTCTGCTGATCCCACGCCTGGTGTAGCCCTGAAGGGGTTCTAGCTCTCCCTGTAGCAGCTGCTATGGCTGGCCAGCCCTGCTCTAGGGCACTGATCCTGGCCACACCCTCCACACTGGTCTCTGTGGGGCTGCGTCTGCTTGCACTGTGCCTTGGACTGGTCCCTCGCCCCAGAGACTCCAGGGCTATAACTGGCTTTTTGGCACGTCAAATTGATGGCATGGGGAGCTAGATGGCATGGCATTTTGCATGTTGTTCAGCAGCATCTTTACAAATCAGGTCCTGGCTTCCTTCCTGTTTGCATCAGAACCCAGGGCAGCTAGGAGTAGACTTGATTCTCACTGGTTTCCATTAGATTCTATGGGATAAAGAAAACGGGTTGCCATTGGCAGAATTCCTAGGGACGGCACAAAGTTTGCTTCCCCCCAAGAAACACACTTACCAGTGGCAAGGAGCAGGCTTAGGCTTCATCTTATCGGGGATCCTACGCTTGTTTGGAGCCAGTTTGGTGTAGTGGTTAAGTGCACGGACTCTAATCTGGGAGAACCGGGTTTGATTCCCCCCTCCTCCACTTGCACCTGCCGATGTGACCTTGGGTCAATCACAAGCTCTGGCACAGCTGTCCTTGAAAAACAGCAGTTTGTGTCAGAGTTCTCTCAGCCCCACCCACCTCACAGGGAGTCTGTTGTGGGGAGGGGAAGGGAAAGGAGTTTGTAAGCCGCTCTGAGACTCCAAGTGAAGGGCGGGGTATAAATCCAATCTCTTCTCTTCTTCTTCTTCTTCTTGTTCCTTTACTTTTTGCAGTATAAAGGAATGGCTGCCATTCACGCCCAGGGGGCTTCCACAGAGTTCTATGGGATGAAGTCAACCGTCCTCAAACCACCAGATTGTTTGGCAAGACATAAAAACTGTTGTCCTAAAAGGAAAGTTGGGCTCACCAGGGGCAAGAGACAGCGTTAGTTCTTATCACAGCCTCTTCCTGAGCTTTTACTGTCTGTGGCAGTGCCGAAAGTGAAGGGCTACTCTTGGGGATGCCATTTCAGAGGCAGTGGAGGCCTTGCCTTCCAGCCCTGGAACAATCAGGTGGCCTGGCTTCCACTGAGTGGGATCCCAGGGGCACTATGTGTCTCTGTGCACAACAGAACCTACAAGCCCTTTCTTCATCCCTCGTGTCTGTCCTGATGGTAGGAATTTTGCTAGCTGTGTGACCCTGAAAAACAATTTCCCTTGCAGGGAAGACCAATGTCCTATGTCAGTGATGGCGAACCTTTTAGAGACCGAGTGCCCAAACTGCGACCCAAAACCCACTTATTTATCGCAAAGTGCCAACACAGCAATTTAACCTGAATACTGAAGTTTTACTTTAGAAAAAACAACTCATATATTAACTTAAGATGATCCAAACAAAGTAAGGAAAGCAATCCCAAATGCTTTCATCTACTTAAAATTATTTGGCAGAGAATTCGACACTTTAATGATGGTCTGGGCCTGGCTGGGGTGATGGCACGCGTGCCCACAGAGAGGGCTCTGAGTGCCACCTCTGGAACCTGTGCCATAGGTTAACCACCACTGTCCTATGTACTAGCATGAGTTTGTCTGTTAGGGCCCTCCAAATGTCTTGAGAAGTTTTCTGTTTGCTTTGATAGCCGCACTCTGGCTAATAAGTGGCTACCCGAGTACTATTGCATAAATTGGGTTTTAAATGTCAATCTCGGAAGAATTTCTGTTGTACCGAACGAATGGCTCTGTGATTGAAGCGTTAAACTGTCTTGAAGCTTAGCCATTTGACGGTGTGTAGTGCATGAGCTCCTAATCCCTGGTTTTGGTCTAGGCGGAGTAAAAAGCGAAGGGCACGTCACTCTGTACAAGCCCCACCGAAGTGAACGGAAGCTGTGCAAGAGTACTTGTTCCTCCTCCTGGATTTCGCCCCAAACCCCTGAGAATCTATGACTCCACCTGAAGAAGTTCCAGAAGGAATCATAGGGATCATCCTTTCAATCTTTGTAAATTCCCCTCCTTATTACAATCCCCATCCCACATGGCTTTGGTCCTTGCAGGTAACATGATACCCAGTATAGCTGCTTTTTTTTTTTAGTGGTCAAATGGGATCACTTTTTCACCAGCAGAAAAGCTGGTTGGATCCCAGGGCTATTTTTGGGCAGGAACGCACAGGAACGGCGTTCCGGCTGACTCCTGAGCTGGCCACGCCCAGCAGGAACTCATTAGCATAATAGGCCACACCAAACAGCAGAAACTCATTAGGATTGGCTACATTCGGGGGGTGTGGCCTAACATGCAAAGGAGTTCCTGCTACAAAAAAAGGCCCTGGGTTTTGACAACAAACAAGGTAAACAGAATAACAAGCAAAAGGTGGGTGTGGCTGGATAACCACACTTCTGGTAACATGGGGGTGCGGCCTAATGTGCTAATGAGCTGTGCTGTCAGGGATGTGGCCCAATATGCTAATGAGTTCCTGCTGTTGGGTGTGGCCTATTATGCTAATGAGTTCCTGCTGGGCTTTTTCTACAAAAAAGAGCCCTGGATCTAACCTATTCGGGGAGGAGCTGTTGGTCAGTGGCTGAGTATCTGCTTTGCATGCAGAGGATCCCAGATTCAGTCCCTGGCATCTCCGTTTAAGGAGATCAGGTAGTCGTTGATGTGACAGGCCTCTAGCTGATAACCTGAGGAGTTGCTACGAGTCAGAGTAAACAATACTGACTTTGCTATATCAAGGGTCTGACTCAATATAAGGCAGTTTCATTTGCATTCATTATATCGCCAAATGTCCTTCTTTTTTAATTCATGCATGTGTTTGTTAGGAAAGAGTCCCTTTTAGTACTTTCTGGACAGAGATTTAATGACTGGCTTTGACAGATGAGCACCTTATTCCATTGTTCTTTTAAATCTTGCATCTTGGTTTTCTGGCTGAGAGTGAAGGACCGTCCTTGTTTGCATGTAATCTTTACCCTGTTTCCATCATTTGAGCATTTGGAACAGTATGAGGCTACTGTGTAACCTAAGAAGAGTAGCACTTTACTTGGATAAGGTACATAACTGGATTTTTTAAAAAACCCCATAAAGTTTCTGTAATGATGCATCACTGTGGTTATCTAACAGGGCAGGGGGGAAAAACCTTGCATGACTACTACAGGATTGTGAATATTCTGTATACATAAGTATATACAGATTATACATTTCTGAATACGCTAGGCATAACCAGTAGTGTGTATATTTCTTCGTCTTCAGGGTATGAATTTTTGAGAGTCAGAGTTCCCGTCATCAGTCAGTTTGGTGTAGTGGTTCAGAGTGCTGACTCTAATCTGGGAGAACGGGGTTTGAGTCCCCACTTCTCCACATGCAGCTGCTGGTGTGACCTTGGGTCAGTCCCAGTTCTCTTAGAGCTGTTCTCTCAAGAGCAGTCCTCGAAAGAGCTCTCTCAGCCCCACCTACTTCACAGGGTGTCTTTTGTGGGGAGAGGAAGGGAAGGAGATTGTAAGCCGCTTTGAGACTCCCGAGTGAAGGGCGGAGTATAAATCCAGTCTCCTCCTCCTCCTCCTGAAGGGAGCTTTGACACTCGAAAGCCCATATGTTGAAACTTTTGTTGGTCCCTAAGGTGCTACTGGACTCAAATCTGCCCCATGATCAGAAGGAGTAGGAACAGGCTTCCTTTTAAAAAATTAAAGGCTGAAGTTTTAAAGAAGCCAACTTCTCCAAAAGATACCAAATCCTGCATTTGCATGATATGGTTGGAGATGTACAAGAATACACACAAATCCAGAAAAAGATTTTTAAAAATAAAGTAGCTTCGTGTGTGTGTTCATGTATTCATTTCTTCTGGTTTGGCCCCATGTCTGTCTCTGCCTCTTTTTTCGTTACTGACTTGTGACTCCAGTGCAAATGTATTAGAATGGAACAGCAGATGCTGCCTGCCCTCCAGCGTAACATTTGCCACTGTTCCCTCTGCCTCAAGCCTGTAGCATTGTCCGCCTGGATGCCAGCATGTGCAAGCAGAATGTTTGACCCACCCATAGAGGCGGCGCTGCCTTTTGTCAGAGAGGAGCAAATGTAACGTTTGTTGTATCTTCCCTGGTCTGCTTTATTGCCTGCCGATGCCAGTGAACAGAAGCAAAATGTTTGTGTCTGAACTTAGCAAACACAGCGCCAAAGAGAACAGAACAGCAAACAAACAGGAGCCACTGATGACAGAGAATCGAATCGAAATCCTCCTAGAGTCAGTGAGCCAGCAGTGTGGTTGGTATAAATGGCACACTGTAAAAAAGAGTACTATGCAAGCAGTTTTCTTTGGTGGCACAATCCGTGTGCGGCTCTGTGGACTGGTAAATGTCCCTGCCAGCTACATATCTGTTGAGTCATTCCGTCCCACTGAACGTCTTGAACTCTAAGGTAGGCAGCAAGGAACCAGAGAAATGGCCAGAACCAAAGATTTTGTGAATACTATTGATTTATTAATTTTCTAGTTCAGAGTATGTATAATAACTATATTAATGAATGGGGCATTTGAAATACACGTACCTAAACAGCCCTTTCCTGTTGTTTGTCCCCAGTAGCTGGTATTCAGCCTTAAACAGCCTCCTGGACTAAAATGTATGATCACGGCTAATATACTGATAGACTAATTGACCATGAATTTGCCAAATCTCTTTTTTTATAAATAACCCCGTGAGTGACTGCCTCTTAATGCTTCCTCCATGAATTCAATAGATATCCTTTTTGATTATGTACTCATTTATCCTCATCAATGGACAGAAAAGCCATTGGCCCCAGTGGTATTCTGTATTGATAGTACTTAATCATAAGAGGCATCTATTGAAGAGAACACAATATGTGATCATGAAAATAGTCTTGTATAATTTTATTGCCATGGATGTACAATGCGTAACAGCCGTTCTGAAGCAACTGGACACAATTAGCTCTTATAACACACGCACATTGAGTGTGAATGTACTCAGTTTCTACCACATTTTCTAGTCAGTCTTCCTTAATTCCATTCCTAACTGACTTTTATCCATGTGGGTCTCATGATCTTTGGCATAGCGTTTTGGTGGTCAAAGGAGGCTCCTCATTCCTCCAGTTTGGTGTAGTGGTTAGGAGCGCAGACTCTAATCTGGGAGAACCGGGTTTGAGTTCCCCACTCCTCCACTTGCAGCTGCTGGTGTGACCTTGGGTCAGTCATAAGCTCTTTCAGAGCTGTTCTCTCAAGAGCAGTCCTTGAAAGAGCTCTCTCAGCCCCACCTACCTCACAGGGTATCTGTTGTGGGGAGATGAAAGGAAAGGAGACTGTAAACCACTCTGAGACTCCCAAGTGAAGGGTGGGGTATAAATCCAATCTCTTCTTCCTTTGCCATCAGAAACACTGGTAGGGATCGCCCATTGCTTGGGAACTCACACCATTCAGATAGCTTCAGTATTTCAGGAAAGCAAAGCACCCACCTCAGTGTTCAGTGCAAGAATGCGATGAGTCACATCCCACATGCACAACAAGGTCTCCCCTGTGGAGACTGATCGGTGGTTAGGTGGGTGGAGAAAATAATACTGGAGCAGTACAGTGGAGGGTGGTGGTGGAATATATTAGTCTGCAGCTTCCCGATGAAGCTACTTGCCCAAGCAAAGGATGGAGACGTGGGTGTCTCTCTAAAGAATCCTCTTCAGAAGGATACATGGTTCTTTGTATCTTCCATTCATTCCAGTAGGTTTTGCAAAGGTGTTCTTCTCAGATTGTCCCTGTAGTCTTTTGCTGTCTGAATCGTGCACTGAACATGCATTCCAGGATTACTCCAGACTTGATGACCAGCAGCTGAACGTGTAAACTTGACTAGGTTAAAGAATTTTTGCTCTGTGATGGTTCGTTCCCCAATCCGAGTCATTGCGAAGGCTGCAGTTACCAAAGGAACGTACAAATCTATGTGCGAGCCTTTTCACTGGGAGTGTGGTGATGATCTTAGAGGACAGAAGCATGAAGCTATTTCTTACTTTTGGGTTGGAATGATGCTGGCTCTCTCTACTGACAACTGGAATCGGTGGTGATGTGGTCTCTCCACTGAAGCCCACTCAAGTCTACAGACACTGTATAACTGACTCCTATGGGGTTTGGATGTGGTCTTTTGTGGATAAGGTCCTTGACTTCTTGCCTTTGTAACTTGCACAGCATTTCCCTGAAAGATGGCCCATTACTGTTCTGGCAAGCTAACCTACTCTGGTTGTGCTCAATAAATGCACTTTCTTAGTTCAGTATTAATCAGTGTAATGCAGATGTTTTGTATGTCGCAAAAGTTGCTGCCAAAACATTTTTAGGATTGATGTTAAACGTTATTTTTTTTTTAATTTTACGAAAGGAGAGCATTAATGTATAACTCGAAGGTTTAGAGCTGATGTTCGTATGAACAGAAAGTTTGCATTACAAAATTCATTTTAAAACACAAAAATTAGAGGTTAGGGTATATTTGAGTTTTACTTTAACGCCGATGTTCATTTTGTGTTGAGTGATGAAGCCAGAAGATTGAAATAATATTTAAATATTAAAATATAAGCTTCAACATGTTTTTTTTTCCCTTGCTGTATCTCTTTACGTTGAGTTGGATAATAAATGCTGATAATTGTAATATTCTTGCAGGCATTATAATTATTATTCCGGGCTCCCCACCACCACCTTCTATTATAAACATCACAGTTCAGCCAAAGAGAAGGGCCCCCAAGTCCAAACACAAAAGTGTTCCATCAGCTGCTTTCTCCCTCTTCCAAACGCCAAACGATCCTTTTCATCGGGGTCATTTCCTGCAGGAGCGCACAGGAGCGGAGCTCCAGCAGTAAAGAGCCCAGGAGGCAGGCACATGCAACAAGCCCCCCCCCTGCTCCCAGCAGCCCTCAGTCAGAGCAAGAAGCAGCCATGTAAGTCGCACAGCCCCCCCGGCCCCCCAGTCCAAAACAGTCCAGTGGCACCTTTAAGACCAAGTTTTATTCAGGTACAAGCTCTCCCTCCTCTGTGAGGACAGATCTGCATGTTCCCCCCGCCCCCCAGTCCAAAACAGTCCAGTGGCACCTTTAAGACCAAGTTTTATTCAGGTACAAGCTCTCCCTCCTCTGTGAGGACAGATCTGCATGTTCACCCCACCCCCAATAGCTAGTAATCCAAAACAGTCCAATGGAGCCTGAGCGGTAGATGTTGCCTTCTGACACTTATGGTGATGTCAGGGGGTGTGGCGTATGCAAATGAGTTATGCTAATGAGTTCCTGCACCTCTTTTTCTACGAAATGACCCCTGCTTTTCTTCATATTTATCCAAGTCGATAGAACAACGTTTGAGTCCGGCAGCGCCTTTAAGACCAACAAAGTTTAATTCTGGGTGTAAGCTTTCGTGTGCATGCACTATGGGACTCAAATTTTGTTCTGTAGCTTCAGACCAACACGACTACCCACCTGAATCTATCCAAGATGATGATTATGTGTAGTGCAATCACAGCTGGCCTTCGGGGTAGAAGTCTGAGGCCCTGGTTTAGTAGGAGAGGTCTCCGAAAGAGGCTGTAGCTAGCAAGCCCTGTTGAGCAAGGTGGGAACTTACCACTGGGAAAGCGTGCATTGCATCGGTTTACACTTTATTTGCTTATTGGTGGAGATGATGAGATGGCATGCGATAAGCTTGCGAAATGTTTGGTCTGGTGCTTCCCGTTGGAAGTAAGGCTACTGAGTCTGGAGTCTAATTACCTGTCAGTGTAAGAGCCTGTGGAATCTCACGCACAGCATTCATTTGCTACTGCGATTTCCCATCCGGTTACGGTTATACATGCAGAGACCCGCTTATGCTGCATTAAAGCCAAGCACTTCAACCCCTGCGGATTTTACTGCAGTCGAATCATGAACATGTTTACTAAGAATTAAGTGTGACTGAGCTCAAGGGAATTAAGGGCACACGCGGATCTACATTTTTATGTAGACAGTCTTGTTTTTTCCTCATCCCTTCGTGATTCCTCCCTTCTGTCTACTTTCCCCATCCACAGTGGTTTGAACACAGGAGCAGTGGTGCTCCTCTCGTTGCAAAAAGGCAGGTTGTACATGTTCAGAGGTGAGTTTTATTAAGGAAGGAAAGAAAGATAGGGAAAATGTCTCTTCATCCCAGCTGACTCACAATTCACAAACACAACATGGTTCAACAACATAGGACTTATTCTGACAATATACTGATATATGCAATCTGAAGAGAAACCAGAGTATATATACTGAAATATAGATAAAAGGTAAAGGTTCCCTTGCTCGAAAGCCAGTCGAGTCCGACTCTAGGGTTGCGGTGCTCATCTCCGTTTCAAAGCCGAAGAGCCAGCGCTGTCCGAAGACATTTCCGTGGTCATGTGGCCGGCATGACTAAACGCCAAGGCGCACGGACGCTGTTACCTTCCCACCAAAGTGGTACCTATTTATCTACTTGCAATTTCTTGCTTTCGAACTGCTAGGTTGGCAGGAGCTGGAACTAGAGACAGGAGCTCACCCTGTCTTGCGGCACCCGGGTCTTGAACCGCTGAACTACTGACCTTCCACAGTTCAGCGTCTTAGCCACTTGAGCCACCGCAGCTCTAAAATATAGATATACACCAATATATATACAGCAGGTTTCCATGAAAGTCCTTTGTCAAGACTGAAATAGTTGTTGAATTGTTTTCATGTCTTGTTGAATTGTTTTCTCAGACAGTACACGGGATCATCTTATTATGGGATCGTTATTACCTGTTGTCTTCTTAGTGTCATTTGCAGTTTGTTTCCTTGTGATATTGTTCATTGAAAGACTTGCACGGAACAGGTATCATTTGAAAGGCATGTATATCTGTGTGATTGTTTACTTACAGAATTTCAAGCCACTTTCCAAAAACTTCATTCAACAGCACAAAATAAAGACAGAGTCATTAAAGCAGTAAGAACCAGTTCAAACATTACCCTATCATTATATGCAGATAAGGGAAGAATGACGTGAGAAAACCAGGGCATACATATATGTCTATACAGAAACATATTAATATATGTGATACGATGTTCATGATTATCAGATTTAAGTTACCTTTTCTTATAATAGATGCCATGATTGTGTTGGTGTATTGTGAGTCAGCTGCATTCAGCAAAGAACAACAACCCAAAAACCCAAACTTTTCCCTTCTGTGTTTTACTAAGAAACTGATTAATAATGGATCTCTTAATGCCTATGAGAGATTCATCAAAATTCTGTTCTTGTCCATCGCTCTGTTTTCTGGTAGGCAAGTCTTTCTTCTTTAGCGGGCAGCAGGTATGATTTATCCCTGCATTCATTTGCAATTTGTGGATTGTTGATCTTTAATATACCTTCCTTAACATACCTTCCACTGTTTTTCTCTATTTTTTTTGTGGCTGGCAATTGCACTGCTCTCGAAGATCATGAAAATGGATGCTCTTGTGCACTTGCTATGCTTTGTATGTTCATCCCACAGTATTGCCCATCCATTTATGAAACATTCATGGCCCTCTCCTTTATCGTCCTTGCAGGAGGACAGGCTGTCTTCTTCAGCACTATAGATGGAAGGTGAAATGATCTTTCTATAGAGCTGAACAATGTGCCCCTTAGAGATGTGACTTCCACATAACCCTGTACAGCAATGACTTAGGCTGTCAGTGTACTTCTCTGTCGCTTCACACACTTCAGGGCACCTTTGGGAAAATGAAAGGAGCACCACTTGAGAAGAAATGTTACATATGTGTGCTTAAACATATGCTAATGCAACTTTTAACTGTTTTTTTCTCTGCAAAAACACTGAAAACAAGATTTAAAATGGCACATGTGAACAACAGCAAATGAGGGATGTGGAATATGGAAGAAGAGCATTCATGCACCCAAGATGTTCCCCGAGTAGGTAGGTAATGCAAAGTATGGGATGGAAGTAGATACTGGAGGTTGAAAATGTACCTTTGGTGGGCAGGGAACACCCACACCCTCACAATCTGCAGCTGACCCCCTGTCAGGTGAGCTAACTTGAAAAGTTTTTTTCTGTGGAAGGACTGCAGCTAAAATAAAAGGTGTAGTAATAATAATAATAATCTTTCCATTTACACCCCTTGGTGTCATCCTTGGAACACCCTTGGAACACCCCGGGGAACAAGTTGACACCCCTTGGTGTCATCCTTGGAACACCCTTGGAACACCCCGGGGAACAAGTTGACACCCCTTGGTGTCATCCTTGGAACACCCTTGGAACACCCCGGGGAACAAGTTGACACCCCTTGGTGTCATCCTTGGAACACCCTTGGAACACCCCGGGGAACAAGTTGACACCCCTTGGTGTCATCCTTGGAACACCCTTGGAACACCCCGGGGAACAAGTTGACACCCCTTGGTGTCATCCTTGGAACACCCTTGGAACACCCCGGGGAACAAGTTGACACCCCTTGGTGTCATCCTTGGAACACCCTTGGAACACCCCGGGGAACAAGTTGACACCCCTTGGTGTCATCCTTGGAACACCCTTGGAACACCCCGGGGAACAAGTTGACACCCCTTGGTGTCATCCTTGGAACACCCTTGGAACACCCCGGGGAACAAGTTGACACCCCTTGGTGTCATCCTTGGAACACCCTTGGAACACCCCGGGGAACAAGTTGACACCCCTTGGTGTCATCCTTGGAACACCCTTGGAACACCCCGGGGAACAAGTTGACACCCCTTGGTGTCATCCTTGGAACACCCTTGGAACACCCCGGGGAACAAGTTGACACCCCTTGGTGTCATCCTTGGAACACCCTTGGAACACCCCGGGGAACAAGTTGACACCCCTTGGTGTCATCCTTGGAACACCCTTGGAACACCCCGGGGAACAAGTTGACACCCCTTGGTGTCATCCTTGGAACACCCTTGGAACACCCCGGGGAACAAGTTGACACCCCTTGGTGTCATCCTTGGAACACCCTTGGAACACCCCGGGGAACAAGTTGACACCCCTTGGTGTCATCCTTGGAACACCCTTGGAACACCCCGGGGAACAAGTTGACACCCCTTGGTGTCATCCTTGGAACACCCTTGGAACACCCCGGGGAACAAGTTGACACCCCTTGGTGTCATCCTTGGAACACCCTTGGAACACCCCGGGGAACAAGTTGACACCCCTTGGTGTCATCCTTGGAACACCCTTGGAACACCCCGGGGAACAAGTTGACACCCCTTGGTGTCATCCTTGGAACACCCTTGGAACACCCCGGGGAACAAGTTGACACCCCTTGGTGTCATCCTTGGAACACCCTTGGAACACCCCGGGGAACAAGTTGACACCCCTTGGTGTCACCCAAGGAGCTATCCTCTCTCCTATGTAGTTTAACATCTATATGTGTCCTCTCGCATGGCTACTGCAGAGTTTTGGGCTGGGTTGTCACCAGTACGCTGATGACACCCAGCTGTATCTGCTGATGGACAGCCGGCTGGCCGCTACCCCAGCTAACTTGGCTGTGGGATTGGAGACCATGGCTGGATGATTGAAACAGAGCTGGTTGAGACTGAACCCATCGAAGATGAAGGTCCTGTGGTGTGGGGGGGCAACCCGAGGTTGGGGTGCCAACTCCCAGCACTTGACAGCATGCTGTTAACACTGGCATTGACCATCAAAACCTTCGGTATGCTCCTGGATCCTTATCTATGGAGGCCCAGGTAGGAAATGTTGCTAGGCTGACGTTCTTCCAAGTATGCCAGATCAGGCAACCAGCCCCCCTCCTCTCTAGCCCTGACCCTGCCACAGTAATCCATGCAACAGTCACCTCAAGGCTGGATTACCGCAGCGCACTGTATGTAGGGCTGACCCGGAAATTACAGCTTGTCCAGAATGCAGCGGCACGGGTACTTACAGGTACCCCAGTGACACCACACATTCAACCTATGCTTCACCAGCTGTACTAGTTCCAAGTTGAGTACTGGATTGACTTCAAGGTTTTGGTTTTGACATTCAAGGGCCTTAACAGTCAGGGGCTAGCATACCTGCGGGACTGCCTCTCCCGGTATATCCCTTGAAGAGCTTTATGCTTGGAAGATCAAAACCTGCTGGTGATCCCTGGCCCAAAAGGCATCCTCAACAGAGCGAGAGTCTTCTTGGCCCCTATCCCTAGCCTGGTGGAACTCTCTGCCTGGTGACATTCATGCCCGGTGGGACCTAGTTCAGTTCCACAAGGCATGTAAAACAGAGATGTTCCACCAGGCCTACGGTTGAGGGCAGCAACAGCCTGTACCATGGCCTTTCAACTTGGGCCTGCCATGACCAGTCCTTGATCTGCCTTAGGGAGGGAGCGGAAATGCAATGTATGCCATCGATTACTGTCTGCTGGTTTTACCTGTAATTAATTCTTTATTGTATATTTTAATCTTGTCTATTGAATATGTTGTACACCGCCCTTCCCCTTCAGGGAAGTGTGGTTTATAAACTTTAATAATAATAACCAGAGCTTTTTTTGTAGAAAAAGCCCAGCAGGAACTCATTAGCATAATAGGCCACACCCAACAGCAGAAACTCATTAGCATATTAGGCCACACCCATGACAGAGCAGCTCATTAGCATATTAGGCCACAAACATCCCTTGGCTTGCCCAGGTACCCCGGGGCTGTGGGTAGCCCGGGTAAGCCCCCCCCCCTTGAGGGGAAGGGAAGGCAGTTTGCCTTCCCTTGGCTTGCCCGGGCACCCCGTGGCTGCGGGAAGCCTGGGCATGGTCAAGAGCAATTTCAGAGTAGCCCACTGACTTATGTATTCCCATGGTTTGCTTTCTTTGAGTTGCAGACTTCTGTGCCACATTGCCAACTGCTATTGAAATTGTTTCAAAAACAGCTCACCCTGTGCTCACAGGTGGGGGGATGCTGTTTGCACAACGAGTTCAACCTCCTTGTAAACATGTGCAGAGTGACACAGTCCTCCTCCTCACAGCGTGGCCAACTCTGAAGCCAGCCAGAACTCCGTTCCTGTGCGTTCCTGCCCAAAAATAGCCCTGATAATAGCCCTGTTGTTACTGTTATTGTTGTGGTCAAGAGCAATTTCAGAGTAGCCCACGGACTTATGTATTCCCATTGTTTGCTTTCTTTGAGTTGCAGACTTCTGTGCCACATTGCCAACTGCTGTTGAAATTGTTTCAAAAACAGCTCACCATGTGCTCAGAGGTGGGGGGATGCTGTTTGCACAACAAGTTCAACCTCCTTGTAAACGTGCGCAGAGTGACACAGTCCTCCTCCTCACAGCTGAGCCTCACCACGGGGACTGTAAGTCCCTTGGAGTACAACTCACCACAGGAACCCCGTCCATGACACACTGAGTTTCTGCATCCCTTGAAAACTGGCCACCCACATGTAATTATGTGGGTGTAGAAACTCACTGTGCTGGACAGAATTCATGTGGTGAGTTCTACTGACTGGTACACTCGGTGGGAAACTAGCCAGTCTATGGTACCTCTATGGGTTCTAATGTACACACAGCATCAAACTGTTATTCTTGACTTTGTATTGCTTTTTTTAGTCCTTCCTTCCTTTCCCTCCTGATGTAGGCTTCCATCGTATACTTTTTAAGACCATTTCTTACCCAGCTAGGCCAGAAACATTTCACTAGGAGACTTTTTTTTAAAAACCAAAAAAAACCCTTGCTTAGTATGCCAAATTCTATATGTTGACTTTTTAAAAATTCCAGTGACTTAGATCCTCCAGAGTTTTTCTGAAAGTGAGAAGAAAGTTGCACTCTTTGTGAGGAAATCTGTACAAAAATGCCAGGGGATCTAAGCCTTTTTATTGCATAGTATAAAATCCTCATCCTAGGGGCATAACTACAAAATAGGTAGGAATTAATAGTAATTTTCTCTTCCCAGGAAGCTTACTCGTAGAGAATATCTATGGATCAATACCAGAGGATTTCTGTCACCTTCACCAAACTATAGGTACTATATTTTATGGGAGTAGACAGGGGTCATTTCGTAGAAAAAGAGCTAGGGGAACTCATTAGCATAACTCATTAGCATATGCCACACACCCTGACATCACCGGAAGTGTGTCATAATGCCACACCCCCTGACATCACCGGAAATGTGTCATAAGGCCACACACCCCGCCCCCAACGGTCCTGGCCGCTGCCGCCAGCCTTGCAGCTCCACTGCTGAGCCCCATGAGGGGCCCGGCGGTGGACCTGCAAGGCCAGCGGGAGTGCAAAGAAGCCCTGCGAAGGCCCTCCCTGGCCCCAGGCAGGCAGGGGTGGGGAGAGGCAGGGAGGAAGCAACTTACCCTCCCTCTTCTCCTGCCTCCTCCTGGCTGAATGAGGGCCAGAAGCGGGGCGGCCGGAAGCAGGGGGCGGGGCTTCGTCATGTGCCCCGCCCCCCGGTACCTCACCCGGGGGAACTGCGATCCCCCGCGATCCCCCCCGAAATGACCTCTGGGAGTAGAAAAGAGTACAGTAGCACCTTAGAGACTAATAAAATTTGCATTAGAGTATGAGCTTTCGCGAGTCACTGCTCACTTTTTCAGATACAGCTAGAATGTGAATCTATCTGTCCTGTATAGTGGAAAGTGGAGTGATTTGAGATGGAGAATGACATTAGCAGGTAAATAACAATAGGTGTGACTGAATGAGGTGTGATATGCAGAGAGATAGTAGGCATGGAGAAATCAGCACTGGTAATGAGACAGGAAACCTAGGTCTTGATTCAGTCCAGGTGGATGCATTGTCTTGAGCTTCGTTATCAATTGCAATTCAGCAGTCTCTTTTTCTAATCTCCCTTTAAAATTCCTTTGTAAGATAACTGCTACTTTTAGGTCAGCAACTGAATGTCCTGGAAGGTTAAAAATGCTCCCTCACTGGTTTATAAATGTTGTGGTTTCTGATGTCAAACTTATGTCCATTAATTCTTTGTCGAAGGGACTGGCCTGTTGGTCCAATGTATAATGTGGAAGGCTGTTGCCAAGCTGACACGTGATGGCATAAATCACATTAGAGGATGAGCAGGAGTAGGAACCTGAGATGGTATGGCTGATATTGCTGGGTCCAGTGATGGTGTTGCTAGGATCAATATGAGAGTAAAGTTGGTATCCTGGTTTATTGTAGGCCTTGGTACCAGAGTCCATGTGATGGTTAAGTAGTTTATCATTGTGGGTGAGAAGTTGTTTTAGGTTAGCAGGCTGACTGTAAGCAAGAAAAGGTCAGCCCCCCCCAATGCCTGTGTGAGGGAAGTTAGTCCATTTTTAAAACAAAAATGGAAATGACAGTTGTAATGAGACCTGGAACCAAAATTCTGGATTTGGAAGGACAGATGTCTAGAAGATAAGGTTGGAGCAGGGCTGGTGTCAGCATGCCCTCAGGGAGGGGGGGTTAGCTGCCAGGGCCCAGGGCAAAATGCCGTTTCCCTGCCTGCTCACTTGTGAGTGCTTTTCCACATGTGCATCCACACACTGCCCAGGGCCACCAGGGAAAGGGATGCGGGCAGTGCAAGTGGCTGTGAGCATGGGCGGCTGGAGGTAGGGTTGCCAGGTCCTTACCTTCAGCTGGCGGGGGGCTCCAGCCAGCTCTTTGGGTTCTTCTTGCGTGCACACTGCAATGTGGTCATCATGCTGGGCACGTTGTGAAGGGAACGCTCTAGTATTTGGCTGAAGACTCTATGGTGACCACAGAGTTTTTAGCCAAATGCTAGAGCATCCCCCGCATGATGACGTCACCCACCAGGCATGTCAGGCACGGAGGGGCTCTTTGGGGGCGACGCTCCCCCGCCAGCCAGCGGCAGATTGGAGGCCCTGAAATCAGAGGGAAACCCTCTCCCATCAGGGAGATGGCAACCCAAGCCAGAGAGCTTGTGAGCTTGTGATAATTTGATTCAGAGCTCTTCTGGATTACATTTACCACCCTATATTCCCTCACCATTTTAGCACTAAATGAGACATCCCAGATTCCTAGAACTACTCATAGTTTGCAGCCTTTATTTCAAATGAAAGTATGCCATAATTCTCCAGTGGCCATCAATATTTATCCATCCAGTGGCATTAGAGCAATCTTTCTTGTGCCTATCTCAGACACTGGAAATCTATTTTAATCTTAGTACTGGCCCAGTGGAAGTTCTGTATGTGTGTGTGTGTGTGTGTGTGTGTGTGTGTGTGTTAAGAGCTGTCAAGTCACTTCCAATTTATGGCGACCCCATGCATTAGTGACCTCCAAAATGTCCTCCCGTTAACAATTCACTGGCATGTCCCACACAATGGCGTCCCTCGTAGGGAATGTATGGAAGCAGCAGGGATCTCCTGGAATTACAACGAATCTCCAGAGTACAGATATCAGTTCCCTTGGAGAAAATGGCTTCTCTGAAGGGTGAACTCTACTGAGGACTCTCCCTTCCCCAAACCTACCCCCCCCCAGGCTCCAATCCTAAAATCTGCAGGAATTTCCCAACCCAGAGCTGGCAATCCTGGGAAGCAGGAGAGCGATTTGGCCTGGGCCTAAAGCTCAAAGTGGGCCTGAAATATATTTGTTGGTACAATGACTGAGCAATCGCTTGTAAGGACAGATGTTTTAGCCGTCCGTTTGAAAGATGAGTTGGGTTTTAATTTTTAAAAAATAAAATGAATGGCCTAAGCTGACTTGGCTCTTTTCCTTTTTCTAAGAGGTGAGTCACAGAGAAAGAGCACTGATGACAGTGAGGAGAAGAGTGCAGCTTCCCAAAGGGATCTAATCGCTTGACTACCACCACTTACCCCCTGTCCCTTCATGACCCTCAGCTGAGTATGTAAACTGCCTCCATTGAGAAGTGCTGCACTTGTGGTAAAGTAAAATGTGGAATTCGCTCCCGGAGGATGTAGTGATGGCTGCAGGCATAGACAGCTTTAAAGGGGGATTACGTAGATTCATGGAGGGTAGGTATAACAGTGGCTGTGGCCATGGTAACTGAAGGCAATCTCCATGTTCAGACGCAATCAGCCTCTGAATCCCAGAGCCAGGAGGCAACATCGGGAAGGCCTCAGCCTGCATGCCCAGTGGTTGGCCACTCTGTGAGGCAGGATGCTGGACTAGATGGGTTAGTGGTCCAATCCAGCAGGGCTCTTCTTATATTCTTATGCATTATGATTGGGTGATAGATTTGTTCACCTATGCAAGTCAATATCTTATGCTACAGTTTGGTGTACTGGTTAGGAGCGCAGCCTCTAATCTGGGAGGACTGGTTTTGATTCTCTATTCCTCCACACGCAGCTGCTGATGTGACCTTGGGTCAACCATAAGTTCTGTCAGAGCTGTTCTCTCAAGGGCAGTTCTTGAGAGGGCTCTCTCAGCCCCACCTACCTCACAAGGTGTCTGTTGTGGGGAGGGGGAGGGAAAGGGACTGTAAGCCGTTCTGAGACTCATTCAGGTAGTGAAGGGCAGGGTATAAATCCAATCTCTTCCTCTCTCTTCTTCATTCAATGAGAAGTGAACTTAATGTTCCATGATTTGCAGAATAACCTGTTTTGATCGTCAAAAGTGGTGCCTTCTGTCTGTTTTTCACCAGAAAAAAGCTGGTTGAATCTAACCCCTAGGTCTCCCCTCCCCCTTTACCATAACTGCTGATAAAAATACACCAGGAAATCTCCCCCGATATCCTCTTCTATCTTTAAATTCAAGCAGTGCTGTGAATATTTTTCATTAGACACATGCTATTAAAAATTGCCCCAGGGGAAAAGAACAGCAGGTACTTTCTGTGTGCTTCATTTTGTGAAGATAGTTAACAATTGATCTAAAATGGTTCTGAGTTTTTTGCCACAGAATGCTTTAATCTTTGAGCGCATACAGTTCATTAAACATTTGGACCCATTTGCAGTAAATCCTGGCTACTTGGTTCTAAGACATATCTAGCGTGTTCATTATCCATCCGCCAGGCATCTTGCAATGTTAATCCGTTAATGTTTTCTCTTTCATTTGCGCCTGTCTGGCCAAGCAGTTTTATATGCTATCATTTCCTATTTAGCACATTAAGATGTTTTAAAGGGTTTTTTTTTGTTTCTTTAGGATTAGTTTGCTTTTAAACTTTTGCTCAGTGTTATCCTTGAACCTATTTGGGGCATTTTGCAATTTGTACATAAGCCCACAATTGCTGTATTACATAACTGTTCTTTCAGCTACTGTGTTCTGACCTTCTGGGTTTTAAAAATGAAATTGTATTGTTCGGCAAACCCCGGGGGGGGGGGGGGGACTGCTGAGCTGCCCTCCCTGCCTTTTTCAGGCTCTACGCCGGAGCGCCAGTTCTGAAAAACGGCCTTCAGAGCCGCCCCCCACCCTCCCCTCCTTTTTCAGGCTCCACGCTAGAATGCCGGGCCTGAAAAAGGGCCAGCCGAATGTCAATTTCGGCCCCATTATATCCTATGGGCCATTGAAGTCAATGGTGAAAACATAGGGTATATTCTGGGGGCTGGAGGGGAGGTGGTTTGGGGGAGAGGCTCCAAACTCGCAGGGTAGCTGCTGGAGCCTCTCCCCAAGATACCAACCACGTTTTAAGAACATTGTACCAGGGGGTCCAATTCTACAGGCCCCCAAACAGGTTGCTCCTATCCCTCCATTGTTCTCTATGGTGGGGAAAAAGTAACTTTTCTCTATGGGGGGGGAAAGTATGGGTTCAATGGCCCATAGGATATAATGGGGCTGAACTGCGGGAAGCCGGTTCAGATCAGAGAATCTGATTTAGCCCGCAGCAGCCTGAAAGGGGCCCGAATGGTATTGTTTGTACTATTTTGAATTATTGATTCAGGCACTTAAAGGAGTAACAATTTACTTTCAAAATAATAATAATAAGGCATCAATACTAACATAATAACAGCAAAATTCTCTAGTGAAGTTCTCAGCGCTATGTGCTCATCCATAAAGACCTAAAAACTGAAATCAGATGTAAAGGTAATGTGCTGGCTTGCTGCTCAAAGGTGGCGGTGGAAGTCAACGATTCCCCTGAGAAAGCAGAGGTCCCTTTGCACAACCCTCAGAAACTCTCTATATCCTTGACAGGATTCCTAACAGCACTGACTTTATGAATAGCTTGGGAAATGGGTAATATAACCTGATGCCATCCATCCAGAATGAAGAGAAGAGATAGGATTTATACCCCACCCTTTACTACCCAATAGAGTCTCAGAGCGGCTTACAATCCTTACTTAGAAAAGGCAAGGGTAACCTATGAGAGTTCTGTTTGTGATTAAATTTGTTGTTTGTTTTATAGTCTGGCTATGATCCAGTTTCAGCAAATGCCATCAGTTTAGGAGCAATAGCATAACATCACTGACATAAATAATTCCTTCCACTTTTTGGTGTAGTGGTTAAGTACATGGACTCTAATCTGGGAGAACCGGGTTTGATTCCCCACTCCTCCAGTTGCAGCTGCTGGATGACCTTGGGCAAGCCATAGTTCTGTCAGAGCTGTTCTTGAAAGACCAGTTCTGGAAAGAACTCTCTCAGCCCCACCTACCTCACAGGGTATCTGTTGTGGCGAGGGGAAGGGAATGGAGTTTGTAAGGCGCTCTGAGACTCCGATTGAAGGGCGGGGTATAAATCCAATCTCTTGTCTTCTCTTCTTCTTTTCTTTCAGCGACAAACCTTAGCCATGCAATCGCCTTTTCTATATCTAGGCTTACAAGTCACATTTTGCATCTTTCAGTCTCATTGGGATGAATGAGAGACGATACCCATGCTATTAAGGGAGCAACCAGCCTCACCTGAATATAGTTGCTCCACCCCCCCATCAGTCATATGCGGGAATTTTATTGCGTGGAATGCAGTATATCTTCCCCTCTCCCACCTGTTGGGTTAGCTCTAACACAGAATGTATGCACAGATGACCAGTGTTCCCTCTAAGCTGAGTTAGTGTGAGCTAGCTCACAGTTTTTAAGCCTCCGGCTCACACATTTTTGCCTTAGCTCATGAAGGATGGTTCCAGAACAAACTAATTTATGCAGTGGCCAAATCACCTGCTCACAACTTTAATGCCAGTAGCTCACAAGATAGAATCATTGCTCACAAGACTCCACAGCTTAGAGGGAACATTGCAGATAACCTGCCTTTACTTCTTCAATAAGCTTGATCATTCTGAGGGAACGTTGTTGAGACTGATTTCTGTGGGACTCTGACAGTAACATCTTGGCCAAGAGAAGAGCAATGAAGAGTATTGAAAGAAAGCACAAAAATAATCAAACCAAAACCTTTGTACTAAAGTATTTTTGTTCTTACGTTCTAGAGACAGAGAGACAGAGATTGTATTATTTACTACGATCCCCATGGTCTATTATCTCTTTAGATGTCTTATGTAACTTTGAACATTCAATTGCATTTTATCCAGTTTTTCTGGGAAGGATTAAAAATGTCTGCAGTATTATTTTTGTCAGGAAATACATTGTTCAGGCAACCAAAGACATTTCAAATATTTTCTTCCATATATCCAATAAACTCCAAAATAGATCACAAGTTAATCCAACCAAGGGATTTGATACTACAATAAACTACAACGGCTGGTTCTTTGCACCCAGCTTGCCAAACCTTTGTGTCCTTTGACTCCAGTTTCTGGTGCTTTTGATAGCTTTACTCTTTGAATTTTTTTCTTATGGAATCCAGGAATGTAGTAAAAGTAAGATTACAATCTGTCCAAAGTTGCAAGGAGCATTTGGGTGCATGGCAACTAATCACAGTAAGCACTGCTAGAGTAACTAATTTTTATTTTTATTTTTGGAGTTGTCATACCCATGGATTTTTGACAGCTAAGGCTGATTTTTCTCCAAGATGCTGAAAAGGGCTCCTAAAAACTAACTGCTGCTATCAGCCATGCTCAGCCTTGGACTTGTTCTGGGTTGCAATCCCCCCTCCCTTTATTTGTTTTTTGTTCATTTTCACAGTTTTCAGTATCTTGAACACCAGGTTGAGGTATCATTTTTGGCTCCTTTTTGGCAGAAGAACGGTGTGTGTGTGGGGGGAGGCTTCAAGAATGTGACCAAGAAAAGAGCAGTACAAAAATATAGAAACTGAATTACAGTAACATTAAGTTCACTCTGCTGACTTCTTAACTCAGGATCACCAAAGAGGGAAGCTTTAGGCCTAGAGTAAGAAAACAGAATTCATCCCTCCATTTTATTTTTATTTTCCTCAGTAGCAGTTTAAAAAGTTTTTCATTTCTATAATTAATGGCTTTAATTTAAAGTAGAACAAATTTCTTGTCATTAATTTAGTGATATTGTGATCATTCTGCACCTACTGTGGCCTACGCATACCATGGTAGCTAGGAAATGTTTGGAGTTCTTAATTTAAAGAAGAGTTTTTAAAGAGGAGGGGAAAAGATGCTTTCATTTCCAGAGGGGCATAATTGACATATCTCTAGAAACCTCTAATAGAAGGGGGAACTCCTCGTTGAGAACAAGGGACTTGAGACCTGGGCCAGCTACGTAATTTCTACATCTTGCATGATAAAACAGAACTGTGTAGGTAACATCTCCGCCACATTCCCTAAGACTCAAGACTTACTGGGTGAGACAGCAGAACAAATGTAATCCAGAAGAGTAAACAGTTTTTTTATATACAGCTCAACTTTATATTCTACAACCTACAGCCTTTCTGAGCCTTCGGGGACCTTTGGAATTCTGACACACTCTGGTGGGCACAGCCACAAAATGGCTGCCACACGATAGATGCCACTGGAGGCAGACAGAGTGAACCACAAAATGTCTGCTGCAGCTTAACTTCAGTCACGCAGTGAAGATCTTTGTGATGTACCGCTGACTGCTGCCAGTGCCACAGCAACATTTTCAAAAACCTGCACGGCCAATTGAATCTCCAACAGCCAATCAGAAGCTTTTCTGGGCAAAAACAACTACCTGGCCCCACCCGCTTTCTAAAAACTCTTGGTGGGCACCAAGAAAGGTGTCATTGGTTGCCATGACGCCCACAAGCCCCATGTTGGGGATCACTGGTCTACAGTCAGCAATATGCACTGAAGATGGCATGGGGGGGGGGGGGGGGGCGTCTGCGCATTCCAAAAAATGCAGCAAACTAGCATTGTGAGAGGTTTCCACTCATACCCTATTACTACAGTCAAAATTAAAATACAGCAACACGCATGAGGATAACGTGTGATATCACAGTGGGCTGGATCCTGTAGATCCATTCCACTAGCAGAAGTGCTTTCCTCTGTTAGCACAATGAATCTATGGGTGCGATCAGACAGTCTGGTCTGATGTCAGCCTTTCTCCGTATCAGATTCGCCCATGGCAAATGAGTGGTTCTGCGGATGCACAAAATAAGAGGGTTTCGTAAAAAAGAAGGGCGGTGTGTCTTGTCACTCCCTCTCCGGAACAAATAGCTCCGACGAGATTAGAGGCACGGCCAGACCGCACCAAGCCTGCTGTCTGATCACAGCCTGTGGGATCCAACCCATTGTCTGTCATCCTGAGCTGTTTAAAGAAAGGGTGGGGTGTGAAAGTGATAACACATGCAGGCTGAAGTGCTTGCACTGTCCCCTGAATCATTGCCTATGTGGATAACAGTGCAAAACTAATTACTATGGAGAGAGAACTTGAGATAGTCAGCAGTTACAGACTTCTGAGTGGGTTTTTGTGAACGACTCCTGGGGCTTTGTGAGGTAGATTGCAATCTGGATCGATTTAGCCTGGATTGGGGGTGTTGTGGGGAAGAAATCGCTTGTTAAACCATCTGAAGGAAAGCAGAGACCTTTAACAGTTTTATAAGGGGAGGAGGGGGAGAATGCAGCTGATGTTTAATGAGAAAATAGCTGGGGAGAAATATTAACAAGTACTGACAAAAATAATTTACATCCTGACGGACGCATAAACGGTTTCAACATTTGAAAACTTTTCTGACTTTTACTGTTGATAGCACAGACTCAGAGTCTTTGCACAAGAAGAAAGTTAAGATAAAGAACGACTCCGCACCCTGGACCCCGCTCCTTCATACGAAGCTTTCCCCGTTCAAAGATAAGTGCATCATTATTTCATGTGAAGCATGAGACACCTTTTCTGCTTTGAATACTTGCGAGGGGGAACAGAGATCAGAGACCTTCACTTTCCTATTGAAATCAACTAAGTTCAACATGTTTTGCTTTTGATGGAGTGTGCTCTTAGACAGTATCTCCTGTTGGAAGTGTAATGATTGCATCTATAATTTCAACATGTTATATTTAACAGTGATAGGCATCTGTCAGCATGTGGACTTGCTCTAACATCACATGACCTTCGTTACTTCTAGAACAAGCACTAGAGACTGTTCCGCAAGATGTTTAAGTTATTCTTTTACCTTCAGATTGTTTTATGCCACTCATCATTCTGGTACAGTCTTCATCTGTGAATCCAGAAATATTACAGGAAAGTTGGTACATGTCAAGTAACCCTTAGGGCTGAATCATATTTGCATATTTGCCTCTTGAAAATAGCAGTATCAAGTGCTGAATGAGCTTTTCCACATCAAACAGGACGCAAAATTCTCTCACGTCACCACAGACACAATGGAGTCAGTCCTCAAAGCCCACCATCAAGTGGTGAATAAATTGATTGCTCAATGGTTGAGTGCTGAATACTCAAGCAACCCTTAGTAGCATTTTTATTTTGGTCCCTTCCTGGCTCAGTTTCATTATTTGGCAGTAAACTTCCCTTGTTTCCAAGACAGGCCAACCAAACAATGTTCAGTAGGCACCCCTACTGCTTTACCTCTTTTGCTTTACCTATAGACCCAAGTAGACATTCAATGAAGATCTGGGTTCAGAGACCAGGCCTTAATATGCCAAACATGTTTAAAAAGTGGGTTGAACTACCAGCTTTTTTGCTCTCAACAGAGAAAGCTCCTTTTGCCTACAAAAAGTTGGTGCTGGGATATCGGGTTGCCAGTCTCCAGGTGGAGCCTGGAGATCTCCTGAAATTTCAACTGATCTCCAGACTATAGAGAAAATGGCTGCTTTGGAGGGTGAACTCTATGGTACTACCCTGGTGAGATCTCTCCCTGCCCCAGAACCTACCCTCCACATGCTCCATCCCCAAGTCTACAGGAATTTCCCTACCCAGAGTTGAAAACATAGCTTGAGATTCATGGGATGTAGGATGGGGCTGTAGAAAGGAGGGGGGATCAGACAAGATCACTTTTCCTTCTTCTGGAGCTTGTGGAAAAGCTGATAGAATCCAACCCAGTGACTGGGGGGGGCAGAAACTGGAGGGACATCAAATCTTTACTCTTCGTGGAGCTTCTTCTTTGCATTCTCCTCTGCCAAGCAACTGGGATTCCTGGGCACACTTTTGTTATGACTCAGAGTGAAAGTGGTGGATGGGTGTAGGCACTAGGCAGGGGTCATTTCCTAGAAAAAGAGGTGCAGGAGCTCATTAGCATAACTCATTAGCATATACCACACACCCTGACATCACCGGAAGTGTCAGAAGGCAACATCTACCGCTCAGGCTCCACTGGACTGTTTTGGATTGCTAGCTATTGGGGGGGGACGTACAAATCCGTCCTCACAGAGAAGGGAGAGCTTGTACTTGAATAAAACTTGGTCTTAAAGGTGCCACTGGACTGTTTTGGACCGGGGAGCCGGGAGGGGGCTCTACAACTTATCTGGCTGCTTCTTGCTCTGACTGAGGGCTGCTGGGAGCAGGGGGGGGCTTGTTGCATGTGCCCGCCCCCTGGGCTCTTTACTGCCGGAGCTCTGCTCCTGTGCGCTCCTGCAGGAAATGACCCCCCTGGGTGTAGGGCTAAAACACTGTTTCCCTTCTCCCAAACCACACTGTCCTACCCCGTCTGCAGGTGAATGTCTAACTTGGTCCTAAGGAGGTCTTCCCTAAAGCACTACCTGCATGGAAGCATTCCTGTCTTACTGTAATGTGAGCTACTGCAAGCTTTGGATAGTACCATTGGGCTCAGAGCTGGTCTTCCTTGACAATTTTGTTTTATAGGTAATGTTTGTTTCCATTCAACCTGAAGCTCATTATTTCATAAGGAATCATGTGAACTCAAGCTTTATGATTGTCATATGCCCTGCATTGTCTCCTCTGCCTTTCAAGGTGAGGTAAGGTGGCCATGAAGTAGGGTTGCCAGCCTCCAGGTGGGGTCTTGAGATCTCCTGGAATTACAACTAATCTCCAGACTACAGAGATCCGTCCCCCTGGAGAAAATGGCTGCTCTGAAGGGTGGATTCTATGGCCGTATATCCAGTGAGGTTCCTCCCCTCCTCAAATCCCATCCTCCCCAGACATCACCCCCAAATCTCCAAGAATTTTCCTGTCTGGACCGGGCAACCCTACCATGATGGACAGGGCCTTTTCAGTTGTGGGGCCGCATATTTATTTATTTATTTTGAGATCATCTGTGACTACACTTCCCTCTGACCCTTCACCTGTAACAAATTTGTCAATTTGTCAGCATCAGACCAAAAGGTGTTTAAAAAAAAGCATTTACTGGACCATCTGTTCTGATACGCTCTACTCGGCTGATCAATTATTGCTTTAAAAATCCCATTTTGTTCTCAGATATGTGTTAGCTAGACACAGAGCTTTTCCTGTTGTATTCCCTACCTGATGAAATAGCCTCCCTGAGACAGGCTGGGTGGGCTATGTAGGAGGCTTAGTCAAGAGGATTTATTCCAGGCCTGGTCTGATTTTAGTTTTTATTGCTTGCTGTTGTTCTTTTTATTGCATTTTAATATAAAATTGTTACCCTCCTTGAGTCTTTTGTTAGAGAAAGGCAGGTTTATTAAGTATATAGACATTTCCCCAGGAATTTTTATCAAGAGTTTAATGCTACCATTGTTTTGATTTTATCTGAATTCTGCTTCTGTTTGTTGTTGTTTTTATGCTGTGGTAGCTGTGTTTTTAAAGTATTTTACTGGAAATGTTGCTTGTAGTGGTCTCTGCTGTTGGACAGTGTTAGATTTTAGAGAGCCAGTTTGGTGTAGTGGATTTGGAGTGCAGACTCTAATCTGGGAGAACCAGGTTTGATTCCCCACTCCTCCACATGCAGCTGCTAGTCTGACCTTAGGTCAGTCACAAGTTATTTCAGAGCTGTTCTCTCACAAGAAGTCTCAAAAGTATCTGTTGTGGGGAGGGGAAGGGAAAGGAGATTGTAAACTGCTCTGAGACTTCTTTGGGTAGTGAAGGGCGGGGTATAAATCCAATCTCTTTTCTTCTTATTATTATTGTGTTGTGATTATGTTTATTTTGAAACAACCACACACATGAACACCTCAAGAGAATTCTGCAGAGAGTTGCAGTACATAAATGTTTTAATAAAACAAAATAAATACACATGGGTGGATCCAAATGAACCCCCACTTTATCCTCACTCTCCCTTTAGATTCCTCACAGTTCACTGCAGACATCCCTGTTTTCCATACATGTAAATATATTATCATTTTTTAATATAACGGTACCATTTACCTTTACTAAAACAGCCTGACTTCTCTTTTGACATACGTGTCAGATTCACAGACCAGAGTTTTAAAAATATTCTTCCCAAATTTGTCAACCACCTATGCCACAGCTCATGCGTCTTCTGGATAAGAATGTTTCCAGCAGTATCCTTGGTGACTGTTGCTATAGAGTTTCCCAGAATTTCATTTCTGTTCATTCTTCAAAAGCAAGTGTTTGGACATCTCTGTGGGGGGCCTGGAGTTCTACTAACATCAAATTTTATTGGCTTCACTGCTTTGCTCCCACCAGGGAATAATCTGTTATTGCTCTCTCTGCCACCTGGAGCTAAACGGAGATGTTTCTAGAAAAACAATCTTTCATTCCTGTTCCAATTTCAATCTTGTCTATGTCTAGCAATGTGCATTCTGTTGGCAGAGTGGAGATATGCAGTAATGCAGAGCACAGGCTGTTTAAATAAGAAAGTAGGTTTAAGAAGGGAACGAACTTTGTAAGAAAGACTAGAGAGAAAGAGAAAGCTAACTGTCTAGCTAGTTAGGAGAGAATCAGTAACCTAACAGTTCAGAGGAGGAGCAGGAAGGCGACCGAATTGAGCCAATCAGGAGACAGACGGGGACTATATGGAAATAGTAGGAAATCCCTAATCTCACTATGCTAACTACCGTAGTTGCCCCTTCTGCTGCCCCCTGCAGGACGTTCTTGTCATTTTCTCTATCTATGAACAATTGACCTTGCATCTTTCAACACATTCTCCCTGTTCTTTCTGTTTCAGATCTGGCATTTTTTTCCTAATTGTCTTTTTTTTTAAATCATTTTTGCATGTTCACATGAAACCTCCAACCTGAAGAAGATCTCTGTAGACCACTTCCTGTATCATGCGACATCAAACTGAGGGAAATCCCTGGAAGTACAGCAGCAAACCTGGGATCACTGACAAGTGCATATTTTGGGTGTACCTGCTTGAAGATGGGTTTCTAGTGTTGCCAACCTCCCGAGGAGGGGGGTGCTGGAGTTCTCCCAGAATTACAATTTCTCACCAGACAACAGCGATTAGTTCCCCTGGAGAACATGGCTGCTGTGGAGGGTGGACTTAATGGCATTACCCCACTGCGGTTCATCCCCTCCCCAAACCCTGCCTTCCCCAGGCTCCACTCCCCCAAAATCTCCAGGACTTTCCCAACCCAGAGCTGGCAACCCTAGTTTTTACAAATACGCTTAACAATTTTAGGTGCGTGCCTGTAACATCTAATCAAAGTGAATTTCAAATCTATCAGCTATGCATCCAGGTTATGGTTTGGATCCAGTTAGCTTCTAATTAAAAATCAGTTTCCTGAAATCAACAGGAACAAAGAACACTGTGAGCTGGATCCTAAGGCTTGGTCTAAATGATTGCAGATATCACAGGGAGATTTCTGTTTTCACATTACCTCATTTTTCACTTAGAAAGGTTACCATGCACACTTGGTGTGATGAGTGTTTTGCTTGCCACCTCAGCAATCCAGCTGAAGCATTCCATGACAATTGCATGTGATCTTTTATCCTGTGGTAATTAGAACATTGGGAGGGAAGGTAAAAAGGTGTAGCCCAATCTCTTCAGATATCTGAAGATAAGTAGGGCTGGTACCTGGATAGGAAATCCCCGAGGAAGACTGTGCAGGGAAAGGCAATAGCTCTGCTTCTCACTTGCCTTGAAAGCCTCTTGCTGGGGTTGCCATAAGTCCGTTGCAACTTGATGTACATATGTACATAATTAAAATGTTTGCCTGACCTGAATGGCCCAGGCTAGTGTAAAGTACTGGGTTCGATACATGGAAGACTCAGACCACGACGTGCATTAAGACGTGTTTATTGTACTTCACACAGGAACTGCAAAATGGCCCTGCAAGGCCAACTATATACACACCCACCCAGCACACCCACAGTCCCATTGGAGGGTTTGAATTTCCCGCCAAAGTTGCTATTGGTGAATGCTGGGGGAACTAGGATCCTAGACTTCTATTGTTTGGAGGAGCCAAGCTCCCTACTGCAGCCGCGAACCCTTGGTGGCAGTCCGCGTACATAACATCTAGCTCAATCTCTTCAGATCTGAGAAGCTACGCTAGGGTTAGCCCTAGTAACTACTTGGATGGGAGATCAAGAAGATCCAGGGTTGCTACACAGAGGCAGGGAATGACAAAGCACCTCTGTTTGTCTCTTTGTCTTGGAAACCCTATGGGGTCGCCACATGTTGGTGGAGACATGACAACCCTTTCCACCAGGGCTTTTTTTGTAGAAAAAGCCCAGCAGGAACTCATTAGCATAATAGGCCACACCCCAAAGGAGAAACTCATTAGCCTATTAGGCCACACCCCTGACAGCAAGCTCATTAGCATATTAGGCCACACCCCCATGTTACCAGAAGTGTGGTCATCCAGCAACACCCACCTTTTGCTTCTTATTCTGTTTACCTTGTTTGTTGTCAACCCAGGGCTTTTTTTGTAGCAGGAACTCTTTTGCATGTTAGGCCACGCACCCCTAATGTAGCCAATCCTAATGAGTTTCTGCTGATGGGTGTGGCCTATTATGCTAATGAGGTTCCTGCTGGGCATGGCCAACTCAGGAGCCAGCCGGAACTCCGTTCCTGCACGTTCCTGCCCCAAAATTGCCCTGCTTTCCATCACCAATTAGAATGTTTACAGCTCCCAGGGAATTAGGCTTTTGGTAGCTTTCACCATTGAGTTCTGATTCCAGATTGTCTGAAAGAACAGAAACTATCTAGTCCAGCTGTATCTGTGGGTTAATGCTGGGTTTTCAATGTGTTTTAAAAATGTTTTGTATCTTCTGTGGCACTTTATGTTTTTATTGTGGTTTGCTGCGTAAGCCACCTAGAGCAGGTTCTCTGGAAACGTAGCACAGAGGTTTTCTAAATAAAGAAATTGTTTTTACCCACTCCAATACAAATAATTCTTAGTTTAAAAACAAACAAGAACTAAACATGGATCAACATACAAAGAGCCCTGCTGGGTAAGGGGTCCATCTAGTCCAGCATCTTGTTTCATGCAGTGGCTAACCAGTTGTCACAGAGGGCCAGCGAAGAGGGCACAGAGGCCAAGGCCTTTCCCTCCTCGCCCTGGTATTCAGGGGTCTGCTGCCTCTGTATACAGATCTTCAATACGTGGCAAGAATCATGATTAGTAACTTTTGTTCTAGCACTACATTAATAACCTTTCGTTGAGTGATGCGTACTGTGCAATCATATGCATAATTACTTGGAAGCATGCCCCACACTGAATTCAGTGGTGCTTACTGTCATATAAGTATACAGAAGGATTGCATTTCAAAATTCAGTGCCAGATCTGAGGATTAATAAGAAGATCGATTCAATATACAAATTCATAATTACAGTATTAGGTATTTGTTCCTGTCCAAATATCCCTTGCACATTACCAATTTGTGCAGGGACTGTAAAAGACAGATTCTGCCCTTGTTTCTTCCAAATCCTAATGTGAAAGTTACTTAAAGACCTCTTATTGGCACTCTAGCCTTTATCTGACCTTTAAGGCTTTCTGGTCCACATCATTAATAGTCCATGCAACTTGCCTGCTGCTTCAGAGAATGCCTCTCCAGGACTATCAAAAAGCCACTCTGGACCCCCGGAAAAGAAGTCTCTCTAAGTCCCTTCATACCACCCAGTCCCTGGGCTTGCTAACTCTGGGTTGGAAAATTCCTGGTGTTTTTTGGGGTGAAGCCCGGGGAGGGGAGGGATCTCAGTGGAACATAATGCCATAGAGTCAGTCTACCCTCTAAAACAGCCATTTTCTCTAGGGCAACTGATTTCCGTAGTCTGGAGATCAGTCGTAATTCCAGGAGATCTCCAGGCCCCACCTGGGGGTTGACAACCCCATCAGCCAAATTCAAACATCACACGAAAGCAAAGCACATGACATATCCCTGGAATTCTGGCTCCCTCATCTCCACCTCTCAGCAGTCTTTTTTCCCCTTAGCATGGCAGCTTCTAAAACAAAGGTTCCGTGAGTTTGGGTAGTGGCTGTGACAAACTAAAGGTTTGTTGATCAGCAGCAGGTAAACAAGAGAGCTGCTGGGCCACATGACTGAGAGTGGTGGGGGTCAGGTTACTTGGAATTCTCAGGGAGTGACAGTGAAGAGTTGACCGTTGACAAGGGTGTTAGCAGGTATGCTTTGGGGGAAAAGGGAGTTTCTGGAGCGGAGTGTAAAAGCACGCTAGTAGTTTGAGGAAAACTGGGGCTCGATAATGCTCCTAACCGGTCCTCTCTAATGAGAGAGGATAGTGAATGGAGGGGAGAAACTGAATAACTCCTCAGTAGTCACAAAGTAACACACACACTCCTCGAAGGGAACTTGTGAGGTGGTTAAAGGAAGGACTAGGGGTCTGGAAGAGACTGGGGAAAGTTGGAATAGTCTTACCGGTCAGTCTCAGGGAGACTGTCCAAGGTCTAACCACAGTCAGTTACCGGAGAGTAAAATCACAAATAGTATCAAGGTACCAAAGTCAGTCTGTGACAAGCTTAGAGTTATGACACTACAGCCTACGTTAATGCAGAGTGAAGCATTCATACCAACCAGCAACAATATATTCTGTGCAAATATTGCACCACCACCCCAGCTGAGTTTCTGTGAATAAAGAATTGTGCTGTTTGCCTTTCAAAAGCACTGGTGCCTGACTTATTGATAGGGATTCATACCTGGCAGACAGCCTGAATCCCCAAGATATACAATCCCCGAAGAGACTGTTTTTTAGAGTAAACTGGTCATCCCTCAGAGAGACGAGGTGATCAGTCAGAACAGAGTGAGAATCTGAATCCAGTAGTATAAACTGAGGCCCCACTCGGTTGGGATCGTTCCTAAATTCTGGAAAAGGTTCTGTGATAGCCACTTTGCTGGCCTGTAACTGTAGTATTCAGGGGCTATATAATTATACAGAGGTCACAAAACAAGGTTGTTCGTTTACTTAAGAAGTATATGAATCTCCGTTTCCAAAAACATTTGCATCTCCTGACTTTATTGCCGGAATAAAAATAAAACCCATTTTATGATTCTTGCCCAAATTTTAGTACTCATTTATCTCCTTCCCCCCCCACACACACACACAAAAAACCCCAGTGCAGGAGATGTTTTTAATGAGTTTCTAGGAGCGACACGATCGTTGCCATAACAAAGCCATTCTTTTAGCAGTTCTGCCTGCCTTATACCACCCAGTGTTTAGCTTAACATAGACAAAAATAGAACCTCTTCCTGAGCCGGCCCAGCCTCTCTCGTATCCCTGCTGCATGATAAACTCTCATCATTCAATAGGATACGCTGAACTTTCCAGAGAAACTACAGCCAGGGTTTATAAACAACATGTAGTCGACTTATTTTAAGACTAATTATGTAAGATGTGTACTTTGTAAACGCCCAATAAAATTTAACAAATAGTTTAAGGAGGTATTAAGTGGTCATGAAATTAAAGGGCCCACATAAAGAAGAAGAGACAGACTTGATACAGAAAGGCGCCAAGAAGGCTCCGGCACAGACCTCTATGCCAAGCCTCGAATACAGCTTCCTAAAGGCCAAACTTCATGTTGTGCAGAATCCAGTGGAACTTCCTCCTGCTTATTTTTCAGAAACAAAAAGCAATTCCTTGAGTCAAGAGGAGACAAGGGGAAGACCCTTTCTATTTGCCCTCTCAAAATCTTCCCCTCAAATTCAGGAAGTGCTCTCCCATGTAACTTTTCTCTCTTGAGAGGAAAGGAGCTGGGGAAGGTAGCATTCAAAAGAGAAGAAGGAGAAGAAGGAGAAGACTGTATTTATACCCTGCCCTTCACTCTGGCGTCTCAGAGCGGCTTACAATCTCCTTTCCCTTCCCCTTCCCACAACAAACACCCTATGAGGTAGGTGGGGCTGGGAGAACTCTCTCTCGAACTGCTCCTGAGAGAACAGCTCTGAAAGAATTTGTAACTGACCCAAGGTCACACCAGCAGCTGCATGTGGAGGAGTGGGGAATCAAACCTGGTTCTCCCAGATTAGAGTCTGTGCTCCTAACCACTACACCAAAAGGTATGGTGGCCAGGCTGTAGCCTGCAATCCTCAGGAGCACTGGGGGGGGGGGGTTTTACTGGCATCATCTGGTGAAAAGAGGAAGTGTCAGGATGACATGCTGGGAATGTTCTAGGACTCACAAAAACTCTCTAGTTAAACCATAGCAATTGGCAAATCCTAGAGCTTGTCATCGTGTCTTTTTCTGGTCACATCTGATGGCATTGGGGAGAGGAAGTACTTCAGGGTACAATGGTATAGAGTTCACCTTCCAAAGCAACCATTTTATCCAAGGGAACTGATCTCTATTGTTGGGAGATCAGTTGGGAACTATATACATGTATGTATGGCCTACATACATACACTCCAATGTGCATAGGCTTTGAATATATGGTTTGTTTCCTTTATTTTTGCAGGGTATAGATCACATCTTCAGACAGGCCCAAAGCTACAGGGGGGGATATTGGGGCGACGCCCCCTCAGGAAGATATTACACCACCTCTGTCTTAATTCCAAGTTTTCATTTTAAAAAGGGAAGTCTCTATCCCATTTATTAATTGAAATACAAGTGAAAATGTGCTAGCAGTTTTCGTTGTGGGAGGGAATGAGGGAGGGAAAGCTGTAAGAGGGCTGAGGCTGAGTCAGTTAATCCTTTCCTGATCAAATTCATTCTAATCTGCTCTGAACTTGTATCTGTAACGACTGTAATTTTGATTCTTTCCTACTTGTCTCTCTCCTTTTTAACATATGCAGCGCTGTAAACTGCATGTGTGAAAGAATGTATGCCTTTGAACATGTGCAGAATACCTCTTACTCACCAATGAACAACCACTGTCAAGCTTCTGTCCTTATTTCCCACCCGTCTCTGTTTATTTTTGTTTAAAATATTCATATGCCTGCCTTTCTGCTGAGCATCTCAGGACCCAAGGGCAAGTAACATTGGGTTAGGCTAAAAGAGTAAAGACCTAAAATGCTCGGGAAAGCATTATAATGCTCCAGAACCATTTTCTCTTCGCAGAAGAAGAAGAAGAGAAGAGATTGGATTTCTACCCCACCCTTCACTACCCAAAG
The DNA here is from genome assembly GCF_001447785.1 of Gekko japonicus. Classification (NCBI taxonomy): domain Eukaryota; kingdom Metazoa; phylum Chordata; class Lepidosauria; order Squamata; family Gekkonidae; genus Gekko; species Gekko japonicus. Next base: position 217,494 of record NW_015163656.1, on the reverse strand, counting down.
GTGTCTCAGAGTGGCTTACAAACTCCTTCCCCTCCCCACAACAGACACCCTGTGAGGTAGGTGGGACTGAGAGAGCTCTTTCAAGGACTGCTCTTTTTCAAGAACAGCTCTTATCAGAACTATGGCTTGCCCAAGGCCATCCAGCCAGGTGCAAGTGGAGGAGTGGGGAATCAAACCCGGTTCTCCCAGATTAGAGTATGCGCACTTAACCACTATACCAAACTGGCTCTCTAAAGTACTCATTAAAGTCAGGCAAAAAGAGAAAAGCAAGAGTCCAGTAGCACCTTAAAAACTAACAAAATCTGTGACAGGGTATGTGGTTTCATGAGCAGCTTACCAAAGCTCACACCCTGCTACAAATTTTGTTACTCTTTAAGGAGTTACTGGACTCTTGCTCTTTTCTACTGCTGCAGACAAACACAGCTACCCATCGTGAGCTATCAGGCAGATAGCTGAGGGGACAGAATATCTAGGCAGTGTTCTTGGGGAGGATTTAAATAAATTTTAGCCAATAATCATTTCTTCCCTGAAATGTTCTGCACAGGTGCAGAGTGGTTTCCCCTCATTATGCAGTAACATCACACATCTGTCAGCCTGGTATTTGGAATAATTTCTAGGTTGATGGGAACATTTTATACAGAGGTGTAACATAAGGGACATGTGGGTCTCCCCAGTATTATTACCAGCAACTGTTTCAGGTGGGGGAAATGATGTGAGGAGGCCAGAAACCCCTTCTCCACACAAAAGGGTGGTTCTGGTCTGAATCGGACCCACAGCTCATGTCTGACTGTTACACAGCATGGGGACCCCAGACCTAAGCTGTGTATTAGTGAAAAATAGGAAATAAACCCTCACGTGTGCGTATATAGTTGAGCCACTTTATCACAAAGGAAAAACTAAAGACTTTTTCATAGTAGGTACAACTATGAATATACCCTCAATGTGCTCTCTTGCCTTACAATTTTGGCCCCGGTCACACGGGAGGTTTTGCCCCGCAAGAGGGATGGATCGGGGGTGCATCAAACGGGCGCGATCACACCGCAACATCTGGGAAGTGGCGCACGCCCATCCCCGATCCGTCCTTTCTGGGCAAAACCGTGCATCAAAAAACCCCTAGAAAAGAGTACTACCTACCTGAAATTCTACAACAAGGGTGGCCGTGGGATCACCGGCGCGCCCGTCTCCCACAGCATTCAAGGCTCCCGGCCAAACTGTGCATGCGCACACATGCACAGCCGGCTGCCTCACTCTCCGTTCTGTGGCTCCTCCTCCCCCCCCCCCGGCATCTGATCGTGCAGGGGAGCAACTGCACAGCAGCTCAGGAGATCTGTCTGATCCCGCCGCCGCGCGTCATTTTTGGTGCGGCTCAAAAAAGCTGCGCTTTGGCCGTGCTTTTCCCCACCTGTGTGATGGGGGCCTTAGTTATTAGCCTCTTTGATAAGAACATATAATGGTTTCTAAACGTACTCATCCTTTCCATTCCTCCTTTTACTGCTTGATGGTTAGGTACTGTGTAACTAAATATTAGATGGGAAAACATGTTACAAAAGCTGGATGGCCACTTTAGTGAGAGAAATGATACTTCGAAAGGAGGCCTTTTTCAGCAGGCAGATGGGAGCGGGAGCTTAATTCTTTCCCCACTGGTTGCTTTTCTGCTGCAGTTCCCCCCACCAGTACAAACCTCCCCTCCTGAAGGAGCTTTTCACTCACAAGCACAGCTGTTGAGGCTTTGATAACACATAGTCATATCCAAAATTAATATTTGCTGTCATGCTTCAAGCCACACTCCGTCTGCACATCCATGTATGTGTGTCTATGAACTGAACTGTTTACTGTTCATTAGAGATTGGTCACTGTGACACAAAAAAACCTCACATTTCAGACTAAAACTCAGTTAAAATACTCCATGATCCAGAGTTTCTCAATTAACTCTACTATGCCTCACGGAGAAAGAAAGCAGTTCTAGCAACAGATACAGCAACATTATCCAACTGATTGCTTCTTCCAATAAGACATGCCATGTAATCCGATACAGAGTTACTCCACTGTAAGGCCATTAATTACAATGGCTTTAAACAACAGTAACTTGGCATAGGACTGCATGGTTAACCTTCTTCATGGGCCCATAATCCTTTTCATCAATACTACCAGCTGGCCTAGTTTGCCTTCTTTACTTATGCAAACAGTATGAAAAGGTCTGGCATTTCATCCTCCTTCTAACTATGATGGAATAGTCTGTCTTCCTAATGGAACATCCTTTCCAGGGCTCACTGGACTCATTGTCTAGAATTTTGCCAATCTCTTTTTCACTTGGGATCTGATATTTTCCCAAACCATGATCATTCTTGGTGTGATGTGGGCAAGGCTTTTTTTGTAGAAAAAGCCCAGCAGGAACTTATTAGCATAATAGGCCACACCCAACAGCAGGAACTCGTTTGCATATTGGGCCACACCCCTGACAATGTGGCTCATTAGCATATTAGGCCACATCCCCATGCCTTCCCTTGGCTTGCCCGGGCACCCGGCAGCTGTGGGGAGCCCGGGCAAGCCGGCCCTTGGACAGGCCGGGGAAGGCACGGGGAGGCATTTAAATGCCTCCCCGATCCTTCCAGAACCCCCATGTCCCACCCATCTTGGAATCACTGGGGGGGTCGCTCTCCAGGCCTTTCCTCTGTAGCCAGGCATGCAGAGGTTTTGGCTGTAATGGGCGTGGCTAATTCTGAAGCCAGCCGGAACTCTGCTCCTGTGCGTTCCTGCCCAAAAATAGCCCTGGATGTGGGGATTATGAGAATTAAGACACCCGACCCTCAGACATATCCAAAGGCTTATTTATGCCTTGAATCCTTTATGAGGTTTTACCCTGTTCTCTGAGGTAAATATAAACCAGTCTTTCAATGTGAGATAGGCATTTGTGATCCACCAACTCGAGCTGAACACCTGTCAGGAAGTAGACTCCCTGACACACTGTTGTGACTCTGTCAGGGAGGGGATGGGCGTTACACCCAGGGGACATTTCGTAGAAAAAGAGCTGCAGGAGCTCATTAGCATAACTTATTAGCATATGCCATACCCCCTGACATCACCGGAAGTGTGCACCAGCCCCTCTGACAGGCAGAAGCACCTGGGATCCATTCTTTCCCCCCTTCTCCCTTCCCTTCGCCTCCAAGTCGGGGGAGCCAGAATGACCTCTCGCGTGTGATGTCTGAGCGGCGTTGCCGCGCGAGAGGTGGAATTTGCCCTTATGAGTCCAAGCCCACCACCCTGGGGCTCAGGGAGGCAAGGGAATGTTTCGCCCCTCCCCCGTGCACGGGCGTCGCAGCTGCCACCGAGAACAGCGATGGCGGCCATAACTTTTTAAAGAGCCCCTCCCGAGAGCTGGGGGAACCAGAATGACCTCTCGCGTGTGATGTCCGAGCGGCAACACGAGAGGTGGTATTTGCCCCTACGAGTCCAAGGCCACCACCCCGGGACTCAGGGAGGCAAGGGAATGTTTCGCCCCGCCCTGCCCCCCGTGCGGGTGTCGCAGCTGCCGCCATAACTGTTTAAGTAGCCGGGAAGGAGAGCTGGGGGAGCCAGAATGACCTCTCCCATGAGAGGTGGAATTTGCCCCTACAAGTCCAAGGCCACCACCCCGGGGCTCAGGGAGGCAGGGGAACATTCCCCCCCCCACGGTGTCCCAACTGATGGCTGGTGGGAGCAGGGGGCGGGGCTTATGTGCCCGCCCCCTGGGCTCCTGGCTGGCGGTGCTCCGGTGCGCTCCGGCAGGAACCAAGGCCTGGTTACATCGCATATATAGTGAAAGAAAGACCTAAGAAACTTCTAAAAGAAGAATCTACCAGGACCTGCTAGAAAACTACTGTCCTTACCTTAAGAAAAATGGAAGAACTGGTCAAGAGATAACAGTGAGATGATCCCTTTGGTGAAGAACACTAGAGAAAGAGATTGAGAAGAAAGTGATATGGGGCAATTCTGCATCTGGCATTTGCTCCACATTTTCTCAACATTGAGGAAGAGGTACAGCACAAAACCACATGCAAATACCCCGGGGCAACACCGTACTGACTGTGATGGGGGAGCTCTTTCTCTTCTCCCTTAGTAATGCAGGGATTAAAAGCACTGCATCCGTCCCTGCCCAGCTTTTGGCCAGGGTGTGTGTGAACAATCTCCCCTCTCCCATTTGCCATTTCACTATGTACCTATTTTGCTGGGAGGTGGTAGTGGCTCCCAGCTGATCGCCCAGGCCAGCTGTGAATAGGGTTGCCAGGTCCCTCAGACCTGCCGGCAAGGGATGAGGTGTGAACTTGAGGGGAGGAACGCTTAAAATAAACGCAATGTGCCTACATGACCCAGAAGGGACATAGGCACATCGGGGATATCAGGGGGGTATGCTCTGGTTTGGGGGCAAAATTCTATGGTAGAATTAGCTTCTGCCATAAAGTTTTGCCCCGAAACCAGAGCATCGCCCCTCTACCTGCCCACATTGCTTCTGGACCCAAAAACTATGTTGTACGCCGACTTCCCCAACGTGCCTACGTCACATAGGCACATTGCATTTAATTTTGGCATTCTTCCTTGCTTGGGGAGGATAATTCCCCCAAACAGGGGGGTAATCCCCCCCAAAACAGGCAGAGAGGTGGAGCTTGAAAGTGAGGGACCCCCAGCCAGGGGGGTCTGGCATCCCTAGCTGTGAATCAGTTTCTGACCAGCAAGAAGCTGCAAAGATGTTCAACAGTTATTTGAGTTGCTTGATGCCACCTGAACGTATCCTTGATTGGCTCACCACCAGGTTGTGAGTGTTGAACAAGGCAAGTTCGACCGCCAAATAGATTCATTGAGAAATCCACAAACTCCCTACTTACAGCCCCCAATAGGGAAATCTCTGATTTATGGACTAAGCTTATGGAAATATCAAGTAAAGGGAATGGGTGTTGCTAGGGTTGCCAGATCCAAATTGGAAAATACCTGGAGATTTTGGGGGTGGAGCCTGAGGAGGGTGGGGTTTGGGGAGGGGAGAGACTTCAACAGGGTATAATGCCATAGAGTCCACTTTGCAAAGTGGCCACTTTCTCCTGTATTATGTACTGAGATCGAGGCAGCGTTTCCTTATTAGCTCAGAACACAGACAAACACACCGAACGACCCAACTATACACAGTTTGAACCAGGAAAACCACACATCCTGGAACAACAATAACCAATCAAAGATGAGTGCTTCGGTCCAATGGGGATTGTTCCCACTGAAAGTCAGAGTCTATCCGGATTGGTCTGTTAGCAACAGTGACCAATCCGGTTGCTTCGTTTAGAATGCTGACAGTCTATGGAGCTTGTGACCAAAGCTCATGCTTTACATAGAAACCAGATAACCCCATACATAACATCCTGGTGAACTGATTCCTGTCACTTGGAGATCAGTTGTAATCCAAGGAGATCTCCAGCCACCACCTGGTGGTTGGTAACCCTAGGTATTGCTCCAGCAGATCAGCAAAAAGAGTATCTGTTTAAACTGGATGGATCACTTCCATTTCCATATTCCATGTATCAAGGATTTCGTTAAAAAAATAAACCCCCGGAATGATGTTTTAAAGGGAACAGAATTTGCAGGTCTTCACAACCTTGGAAAAGAGCATTTTGGGGAGAGACAGGATGTGATCTCAAAGAGGTGAGAGAAGAAAACGGGATGCTGGGTTAGAGAGAGCCCTTGTCTGATCTGGCAAGGCTCTTCTTATTCTTTTGGGCTCAGCATCCTTCACTGCCACCGGACATTTCTCCCACCAAAAAGGAGAAACTAATCTGGAGTCTCAAGCCAAGACTGGACCCCTTTTGGTCCAGCTGTGGCTTTGGCAGATGCCCAACTATGCTAATTCCTGATGATGGAACCAAAGAATAGAAAATCTTGAACAATTCCAATGTTTATCAACCTTAAAGTTGTGTAATTCCTGGGGGGCGGAGCGACGACCTGAATGGGGTCGGCTGCATAGAGATCGAGCTCCTCGCCAACTCCCCCGATTCAACTAATTCCGAACACAGAACACGATAATATCCTGGCAGGGAATGGGCAAACTATCTGGGCACAAGCAGAGATCGACTTCAGCGTCTGCAAAAGTCTTAAAATCATTTTTGAAAGGAGGAAACTCTGAAAAAGTCGCGCCGTGCAAGCCGCCGGCGGAAAAAAACATGGCCGCCGGAACTCTTCAGTCCGACTCCCAAGCCTCGGAGCTGCTTACAACAGCGGATTTCCACGCCAGTCTAACTTCTTTTAAGACGGAATTAATGGGACTGTTCCATGAGCTAATTAAACCGGTCACTGACCAGCTGGAAGCCGCGAAATCTGCAATTCAAGAAATCTCCTCTGCAACAGAGATGGCACTCGAGGTCGGGCAGGCGAACCAGGAGAGCATTCAAGCCTTGGAAGCACACGAGAAGTGGGCGAAAGAAAAAATCCTAACGCTCGAAAATAGGGTTCGGGAGCGGAACATCAAACTGAGAGGCCTCGAGGAGAAACAGGAAGGCAACACAGATCTGGCGGTCTTTCTCTCAACGTGGCTTGCGTCTATTCTTCAGTTGGAAGAGGGAATTGCCCCCCTCATTATAAAAGCTTATAGATTGGGTTCATCGTTCGTCTCCCGTACAGGACTACCAAGGGACATAATAATAGAGTTTGCAGACACTCGTACCAAAAGAAAGATTTTAGAAGTTTCACGTGCATCAGGAGGTCTCAAATATCACAATAAAGTGGTTCAGGTTTTCCCTGATCTTTCCCCTGAGACTCTACAGGCAAGACGGAAGCTCAAACCGATTGTAGCTCAATTAATGGATGCCGGAGTGCGATATAAATGGATGCCTACAGGATCGTTGCAGATAAGGCACCACAACAAGACTTGGTCTATTGATACTCTGGAAGGTGGAGGAGAAGTACTGAAATCTCTTCGCTTGCAGGTCCCAATGGAATGTGAAAAGACGACGAACAAAAGAAAGCTTGAATTCTCATCACCAGCCAAAGGAAGCAAGATCCCAGTGCGTTTTGCACCGGGAAGCACCTAACTTTCAGATAAGAGGACAGCATTTTGTGTTCTGTGTTTTTGCTTAGATAAGTTTGGAATTTTTTCCAACTATGATAATCCTTCGGAATGGGGGGAGGAGGGCTAACGAGGTTGCTTTGATCTCTTTGCTCCGGGTGGGGAGGAGAGGAGTCCTTTTGGAAGAGCAATAGGCTCCGTTCATGAGGAAGGGGAGGAATTTTCCTTCACTTATGAACCCGAAGGGTATCCTTGAAGCACAGTGTGTTACGTTTGTTGTTCTGTTCTTCTTATTACTAACTTGCACTGTTTTTGCTGATTTTTACCGAACCAAGGGGAGGAGGGAGGGTACTGGGGAGGGGGGGGGCGTTGTTGGAAGACAGGGGAGGGAGGGGTGGGGGGAAGTGGCGTCTTGTTCTAGTTTTTTGCTGATTTGGAGGGGAGGGAGGGAGTTGGGTGGGAGGGAAAGGGGGGGTTATAACTTTTTTCGTAAAAACAGGTTACACAATGTTAATAGGCTGTTGTATTTATGGGTGGTTGAACCCCAGTTACTTGTTGACTTCCTTAATAAAATAGGTTATATATGCAATAAGCCCCCATTGAACGCTTTCAGCTTAACTAAAGCTATTTGGTATGGTCTACGGTTCATACTTGTATCCTTTCATAATAAGCAAGCCAGTCATCTGAGCGTATTGACTCTCATAGTAGTGGAGGCAAAATTTATTGGGCCCTACCGGTCTATAAGCTTCTACATAGCACTGCACCTACAAGTCAAAAATGGCTGACAAATTAAAAATCCTTTCACTCAATTGTAATGGGGTAAACAACGTAATTAAAGCCAGGAGAATTCATAACTACCTGAAAAACCACAAAACTGACGTGGCAATCCTTTTGGAGAGTCACTTAAAAAATGAAACTAATTTGTTACTTAAATCAGCCTGGTTCCCTCATAAATATTCAGCCACTGGGTCCTCCAAGGCGCGAGGAGTCATTATCTTAGTTTCTAAATATAATAAGTTCTCGGTAATTGATACACTCCATGATCCTAATGGTAGATTTCTTTTTGTTAAGGGCACTTTAAATAACCATAAAGTAACCCTCGTGGCTATATATGCCCCTAACTCGGGCCAACTTGGCTTCATAAAAGCGGTTTTTGAGTCTCTTCATACTTTTCGAGAAGGCTCATTAATTATTGGGGCGGATTTTAATTTTGTAGTAGACTCTAACATGGACAGGAAACATTCTAACTATATCCCTAAAGTTAAGAATTTAAGTCAACCCAATTACACGGGGTTGAAAAGCCTTTTACACAGATACAATCTTATTGACACCTGGAGATATTTCCATGCAAAAGAAAAGGACTACACTTTTTTTTCTAATAAAAATCACTCTTATTCAAGAATCGATTTTATATTAGTATCAGCCGACATCCTAAAGTTTGTAGTAACTTCAGAAATTGAACCGAAATGCTGGTCGGATCATGCCGCAGTTAGTTGTAAATTCAAATTTCATAATGGAACAGACAGAAGCTTTTCTTGGAAGTTTGATAACTTTTTATTAAAAAACCTTGAGGTAGTCAAACAAATAGAGTTGGACACGGAAGAATTTTTTGAATTTAATAAACCAGAAGATACCCCCATAGAAGTTGTTTGGGACGCTTATAAAGCGGTCTTGAGGGGCAAAATTATTTCTTTAACGGTTGCGCTGAAACGGAAAAAAGATGAATTTAGGAAACACCTCCTCCAGAATATCCAACGCTTAGAGAATGAGCATAAACTTACTTGTAACCCTAAAACTTATAAAAGTCTAGAGCTAGAAAGGAAAAAACTTTATGCTTTGGAAGTTAACTCAATCACTAGAAAGCTTCTCTATTTAAAACAAGAATATTGGATTAATAACCCAAGAGCATTGAGATTGCTGACGTGGAAAGTTAAGAAACGAAAATTTGATTCCACCATTCATGGAGTAAAAGATGAATCAGGAAACTTACACCGATCCTCAAAATCGATCGCTTCAGAGTTCACAAAATACTATTCTAAGCTTTACTCCTCCACTAAACCAACCTCTCAAATTATTGCATCTTTCATTAAAGCCAACACCTCTATAAAAAAATTATCTGATGCTCATAAAGCCTTCTTAGATCATCCAGTAGATTCCGAAGAACTTTTACAGGCCATCAAATCATTGAAACTAAACAAATCCCCTGGTGTTGATGGTTACACCTCAGATTTTTATAAGACATTTTCATCCACTATCTCACCCATTCTTTTGAAATTATTTAACTCAATCTTAAACTTAGGCCATATTCCTGAATCATGGAACTTAGCTAAAGTCATATTAATTCACAAAAAAGACAGGGACCCGGAAGACGTCAAATCCTACAGACCAATATCATTATTAAATAATGATTACAAACTCTTTACTAATATTATTTCTCGCAGACTAAATCAATTCATTGGTGACTACATAAACAAAGATCAAACCGGTTTTATTTTACAGAGGGATTTAACTGACAACGTTCGGAAGGCCATTAATGTGATACAACAAAATAAACTAAATTCTAGCTTTGATTCTTGTTTGCTTTCTCTAGATATAGAGAAGGCATTCGATTCGGTTGAACATGAATACTTATTAGCATTATTACAATATATGAATTTTGGTAGCAGTTTTTTACATATAATTTCTTCAATTTACAAATCTTCAAAATTTATGTTACGCATTAACGATGAACATTCCGCACCTCATTCTATGACAAGGGGCACGAGACAGGGATGCCCCTTGTCACCTACTTTATTCGCTATAGTAGTTGAACCCTTAGCGCATCTCATACGTAATGACCCTAATATTAAAGGTCTTTCAGTAAATGCTGTTGAGACGAAAGTTAGTCTATTTGCGGACGACCTCCTAATATTTCTATCAAACCCCAGAGAATCTCTGACACATATTGGAAAACATCTTAATTCCTTTAGTTTATCCTCGGGTCTGAAGATTAACACTGAAAAATCGTTACTCTACCCTATTAATGTCACCATTGAAAACAAAAAATTTATAAAATCGAAGTTTAATTATAAATGGGTGACTTCATCCTTTCGTTACTTAGGAATTTCGATTCCACTAAATTTAACGGAACTGTTGCAGCTTAATCATCAAAAAATCTCATCACAAATTTCCTCCTTGCTAAAAAATTGGACATCATTAAACTTATCTTTACTAGAACGAAATAAAATAGTAAAAGCCATGATCTTACCCAAGTTAATGTTTTTTTTAAGAGCAATCCCGATTTTGGTCCCAACTACCCTAGTAAAGAAATGGCAAAAAGATATAAATAATTTTATTTGGAACTTTAAGAAACCCAGGATCAATTTTTCAACTATCACTAAACCTTCCCAATCAGGTGGGTTGGCAGTACCTGACGTTCAGTTATATCATGATTCTATAATTTTATCCAATATAGTGAAACATTATAGACACTTATACGTTGCCGACTGGAAAACTATGGAATCCTCTCTTTTGCCTACTAAATCTTTTAGAGAATCACTATGGAATTATAGATCTTTTAGCTCTCATAAGAACCTTGACAATCTTTTCTTAAAGGCAATGTTCAAGGTTTGGAATAAATATAACTCGTTTTTGGCCCCGTATTTGTCGCCACTATCTAACTTCACAGGACAAACCTGGTTTAAACCGGCTTTAGATGACAACTCTTTTTTGGCTTGGAGACAATTAAACAAGACGAGACTCATTGACATCTCTAGCAAAGGCTTTATTAAACAAAAAATACAGATTGAAGGAACACAAGGACCAACTATTCCATGGTATGAATATTTTCAGGTTCGAACATTCTTTAACTCAGCAAAAGGTAAACAAATGCGTATTAAATTAACTGAATTCGAACAACTACTAAATAATGAGACGGGCTCAATTTCAGGCTTGATCTCTAAAATTTATTCAATATTAATTTCACGAAATTCCCCGAAACTCTTATACTACCAAATGGCCTGGAATAAAGACTTAACGAAAGTGTTGACAGAAAATCAGTGGTCAAACATTTGGAATTCGTCGATTTACACCTCAGCATGCCTAAATATACAACTTCAAACATTTAAACTTATAGCACGATGGTACATAACCCCGGTTCAATTATCCCACTCCTCTTCACAGATTCCTCCTTATTGTTGGAAATTATGTGGTGAGAGGGGTACTTTTATTCATGTATGGTGGCTCTGCCCGAAGGTACAACAATTTTGGGATATGATAGTAAATAAAGTTTCCAAAATAACTCATTGCTGTATCCCTATGCTACCTGAAATTGTTCTACTTAATTTATGGGACAAGGTTAAAATCCCGAAACATATGCAAGACCTAGCGGCAATTTTGTTTGTAGCAGCCAAGTCAGTCCTAGCTTCAAAATGGAAAGACGCTGGCCTGCCTTCTTTGCAAGGTTGGATTAATAAATCCTGGGAATACTTTGTATTTGACAAGATCACAGCAGACTTGAAGAAGTATAAAACTGAGCATTGTTATTTATATTTTACTAAGAAATGGTCACCTTTTATTCAGTTTGTTTTGGGCCACACGGATTTCTCAAGAGTTAACATCTTAGGTAATGCAGAGATGCAAATGTTAGTAACTGGTTGACTTATTGTTATAGTTCAACACCTGCAGTGTAGAAGCGATTTGATATTTCTGACTACTGTATTGTAACTGTTATTGGTTTTGTTTGTACGTTTGTGACTTTTAGATTGTAACTTTTGATTTCATTTTTCAATAAAAAACTATTTAAAAAAAAAAAAGTTGTGTAATTCCTCAGTAGTCATAACTTTTGTCTTCTTGATGTTCAGTTGTAATCTTACTTTGGCACTTTCTGCTTTACCTCTCATCAGTAGTTGTTTCATCTCTTCACTGTTTTCTGCCAGTAATGTGGTGTCATCTGCATATCTCAAACTGTTAATGTTCCTTGCATCAGTTTTCATTCCATCTCCATCGAAACCTAATCCATCTTTCCTTATGATATACTCTGTGTATAGACGGAACAGACAGGGAGATAAAACACATCCTTATCTGACACCTTTGCCCATTGGAAACCATTCTGTTTCTCTATATTCTGTCCTAACAGTAGCCTCTTGTCCAGAGCGCAGGTTGCACATCAAAACAATCAGATGTTGTCACACACCAATTTCTTTTAAAACCAGCCATATATGATTACATGAATATGATTACTGTTTAGTTATTCGGCCTCTTTCCATCTTTAAAGATCAGATTTCACTGTAGTATAAAGGAAAGGGTCAGCATCCCTGATTAAAATACTTCAAATTCAGCCTGTCTATAAGTCTGAACTCTAACTTCCAGTCCAGTGTATTTGAAAAAGTGTGCCTTGCACACAAAACCGCATACCTTGAATAAACTTTTGTTGGTCTTAAAGGTGCCACTGAACTCTAAATTTGTTCTACAATACTTCTAGTCAGACTTTTCAAAAGAGTTCTTGAAAATTAGCATTAGTAAAAGGAAGCATGCTTGCATTCTGTGTCATCCATTAAAATGCAACTTAAAATTTAACAGTTATGAAGCCTATGCAGTTTATATATATTGGGGATTCTTAGTTGTTTATGTCGAAAAAGAATTGTGTGGGGTTTTGAAAATGAAGATGCACGTTAAAATTCAGCAGCACTGTCCCCCAAGAGTTTTGAAAGGAAATCCTCAATATTAAAAGGTTTGTAATAAAAGCACAAGAACTGGCAAGAGTATAAGAGTCTGTGGAGTTTTTCACGGTCCTGTCACATTTCGGTTTCTGCTGTACATTCTGCCCTTTGAAGGCTAAAAAAAAGTTTGAATGGAGTTCATCAAAGAATCATTCATCTTCCAGTTGCCAAAGAAACTGGACTTTGTTAAAGGAAAAATATAATAATGTCAGGCAGATTCAGGTGACGGGTCATTCTCTACTTCCTGCTGTATACTTTGATACCTGTCATATCACTGTATCACACTACACTTCTTATTAATGTCTAAGGATGGGATCAAAACATCTAAAGGTGCCAGAAACTATTGCTACTGAATCAACACACAGCTTTCTCGTAACTTTGAAATGGATTTGTACCATTCATACTAGTACAGCAATTTGCCTGGCTTTTTTTTCTACTGCTCACTTACTAGGTAAAGCATTTAACGCCTTTACCATAATTCCATGAGATTCAGAGTTTAGGCCACTGGATTTTCATGGTTTTTGAGGATTGAGTAGACGCGGGGAAAATCGCATGAAGCTGCGGGGCAAAATGCAGCCATGCAGCAGCTTGTGTAAAATTGACACGTACCATGGGGCAAAAGGGAGGAGTGAGCGTGGAGCAGTGCTTGTGGGAAATCACCCAAGGAGTAAGGAGTAAGTCCCATTAAACTAACGGCTTGCTTAGGATTGCACTGCATGGGAAGCAAAATTTTTATTTATTTTTTGGATTTTTACCCCCCCCCCCCCATCCAAGGCCGGCTCGGGGTGGCCTA
>NW_015163656.1:194681-203647 GCF_001447785.1 Gekko japonicus | reverse complement strand
AGAAAAATTTTTTTTTTTTTTTTGGATTTTTCCCCCCCCCCCCCATCCAAGGCCGGCTCAGGGTGGCTTACATAAAATCAGTACATAACTTACAATAAAACATGAAGCAAATTAGATTAAAACAATTCTAAAATCATTAAACTATACAGCTCAATAAAGTGCTAGTGGCATTAATCCCCGATGGCTGTGATTACTCAGTCCACTCTTCTCAGAGTTGGTTCCTCGATCTTCTTTTAATTGTCCACCCAGCGGCTGACTCGAGCTGTTATTAAGAGTTCCGGGGAAACAAAGGGCTCTCTCACCTTCAGCTATCAGTTGCTAGTTGTTAACAGTGGTGGTTAACGGTGGTGGCAGCTCCGAAAGCTTGGCGGAAGAGCTCCATTTTACAGGCCCTGCGGAACTGCATGAGGTCCCGGAGGACCCTGATCTCCTCCGGGAGCTCGTTCCACCAGAGTGGAGCCACCACCGAGAAAGCCCTGGCCCTGGTTCTTGCCAGCCTGGCCTCCCTAAGACTTGGGGACCAATCCCATTAAATAAATGAGGATTGTAAGGAAGGCGCAGAGAAAACGCAGTTCTGAGAGCGACTTCTAACATCTAACAAAAGTAAGACAGTGGTAATTTGAAACAGAGACTCCTTGACACTGAGAAACAAACCCTCTGGTCTCTTGAGGGAAAACTTGTTCCCCTCTGACAGGGGCTTCAAGCTGCCTATTTTAGACAGCTTACAGCCCCACAATTACATCGCCCCTTTATGCTTGCACAGTTCAATGTCTTCCTGTCAGTGGTTCTTCACAGGAGGTTAGCAAATCTGCCTTATCGCGAAAGAATCTGCCCATGCAGTCGTAGGGAACCAGAACTGATTGCTCATATTTCGCTTCAATGTGAATTTTATGTCAAAATATGGGATATCTTAATTAGCCTTATTTTGCATAACAGGCATCACCTCCCGTAACTGAGGCCTGTTTCCCTTCTCTTATCAGATCAGTGTTCCCCATCACCCTCTCAGAAGCGAGGTTTCTTCTGATTGCTATGAGGATCAGGGAATATAAGATTAAAGTTCTGGGGAGATGACAGACTTTTAATTGTACTCTGTATTATTCAAATACTGGTTTTGTTTGATTTTAATTTATGCCAGTAAAAGCACTGACTGACTGACATTATGGAAAAGTAACAAAATGTGAAACCCAGGAAGACAAAGAAAAACGGGCAAAGATGCAGGACTGGCCTTCAGTCCCAGAAGCAGAGTAACATGGTCTCTGGCCTGCAGGGTTGCCAGCTCTGGGTTGGGAAATACCTGGAGATTTTGGGGGTGGAGACGGAATCAGGGGTCATTTCCTGCAGGAGCGCACAGGAGCAGAGCTCCAGCAGTAAAGAGTCCAGGGGGCAGGCACATGCAACAAGCCCCACCCCCTGCTCCCAGCAGCCCTCAGTCAGAGCCATTTTTTCCATTTCATTTATTCGCTTCATTGACCCGAAGTCTTAAGCCAAACATACAAAAAGCAACTATAAAATGCATTACATATCATTACAAGATAATTTAGACCAAACGTCTTTACAATAAAAGCTAGTAAACATACTCTCGAACAGTTTTATCAGACCACATTTTATAAACTTCAATGAATTCTATAAAATCCCATAATATTATGGAAATTAGTTTTAAAATGTTAAAGTTATATACATAAAACTACTTATAACATTTCAAAGCCGCTTTAAAAATAACACTATCGAAAGTCGTTTCAGGGTCCTCATCTGCTAGCAGTATGGTTATCACCCAGGGTCCATAGGGAGGTGATGTCTTTGTAAAATAGGAGTAATCCAACAGGATCTGGGGTCCATCCACTGGTGGCAAAATAACATAAGATGATCTAAGGTCTCTATTGTACCTGATCCACAATCACACAATCTATTCGAGTACTGTATTTTAGCAAAACGGTCACTTAGCTCTACAGTTGGAAAAACATTCAACCTAGCAAGCGTGAAGACATATCTAGATCCAGGGGATGTAAGGAAGCTCATATATGAGGGAGTTTTCATAGGTGGCACAATCCCTAAGGCAGAGTTGGAGCATACTCATCTAGCACGAATTGAAGTGCTGAGTCGGTCAATGTTTGTCACCCTCAATCTCATCAAATTTAGCGCTTCTTGATAGTTTAAATTGTTAAGCACTGTCGGTGGTCTCAAGAGATCTCCTTGGGATGACAGCTGATCTTCAGGCCACCTTGGAAGGTAGAAGGTGTTGAAGTCCCTCCCCTCCCCCAACCCCACCCTCCTCAGGGTCCACCCCCCAAATCTCCAGTTATTTCCCAACTCCTAACTAGCAAGCCTAACTGGCCTTAGAGGAAGTGAAGAATTCTAATGCTGCGTTGCAAAGTCAAGTTGACTGAATATCTATGAGAAACAGGAAAGGCTGAAATAGGCTTACTCTTCCCCCGCCCCTTCCAAGTTCAATATCCACTTTTGGCACATCAGTAAATAAAAACCTCTGTCTGGAAAACAAGGAAAGTATGAAAACTCAGCACACTTATTTCTCTTTCATTGTTCTGTTAGAATGGCTGCTATTAGCAACAAAGAAAGCATCAGACTTTCTGGTGACAGCAAGAGAACAGGGAGATGCGATAGCCTGCCCCCCAGCCATTTATAATCAAGGCCTCCTGCTTTAGCAAAATTCAAAGAATATGCATGTGGCTTTGTGTTATGCAAAATAGCCAGCATATTCTTGTTTTTGTGATTCATCAAGAAAATAGTTGTGTTTCCAGCAGTCACTAAAATCACTCTGTGTTTTCAGTGCCATGGTTAATTATAATGTTTTTTCCTGGTAATAATAATAACAGCCTCTTTTCGAGAACGGATAGCCAGGAATCATGTTGAATAGGACATCAAAAGAAAACCAAAACTAAACTAGAATCTCCATTTGAAGAAGGTCCATATTTTTAATCAGGGGTCATTTCGTAGAAAAAGAGGTGCAGGAGCTCAGTAGCATAACTTATTTGCATATGCCACACCCCCTGACATCACCGGACGTGTGTCAGAAGGCAACACCCACCACTCAGGCTCCACTGGACTGTTTTGGATTGCTAGCTATTGGGGGGGGAGAGACGTGCAGATCTGTCCTTGCAGAGGAGGGAGAGCTTGTACCTGAATAAAACTTGGTCTTAAAGGTGCCACTGGACTGTTTTGGACTGGAGGGACTCT
Organism: Gekko japonicus; assembly: GCF_001447785.1. Taxonomy (NCBI): domain Eukaryota; kingdom Metazoa; phylum Chordata; class Lepidosauria; order Squamata; family Gekkonidae; genus Gekko; species Gekko japonicus. The sequence goes on along the minus strand of NW_015163656.1, from coordinate 200,455 downwards.
GCAACTTACCTGGCTGCTTCTTGTTCTGACTGAGGGCTGCTGGGAGCAGGAGGTGGGGCTTGTTGCATGTGCCCACCCCCTGAGCTTTTTACTGCCGGAGCTCCACTCCTGTGTGCTCCCGCAGGAAATGACCCCTGTTTTTAATTAAGCAAAGGTGGAAAAGGCAAGAACGTTTGCTCTGCTCAGTGACTTATTTCCACACAGACCATCAATGGCTACTAGCTGCAGTGTTAAAAGGAAACCTTCATATCTAGAGGCAGAAAACCTCTGGATATCAGCATCTAGGAGGCAACTTCAGGCAGAGGTCTTGACCTCTATATCCTGTTTTTTGGCTCTTCTTTCTTGACAACTGGTTGGTCACTTCATGCTACAGGATTCTGGACTAGATAGCCCATTGTTTGGATCCAGCAGGGTTTTTCCCAGCTTTCCCAGAGGTAACACCAACAGTGGTTTTGGTGGGCTTTTCCGTTGATATGCCTCAGCTGCTAATTCGCATCTGCTTGCATCTGACTTACACACTGGAATGAAGTGGGGGTACATAACAAGACAATGGAGGCAGAATCTCTGATAGGGAAGGAATTAAAGAGCTGTCTACCTGTGTCTTCAGCTCAAGAGAAAGGACTTTTCTGCATTCTCATTTTTCTTGTTCCTGTTTCTTGGGGGGTTGGTATAAAAACCTGCAGTTTAAATCTGCAGGGAGATATACTGCATTTAAACCAGTGTTAACCACATGTAATATAAAATATAAATCATTTTTTCCACATCTATCTGGTATTATACTTAACAAAAATATTTCTGGGGTAAAAGGAATGGAAGTTTTTAGAGTTTTTAAAAATTATTGTGTATATCCACGCTTAGAACTTTTTTCTTTTTCACATTGCCACCACATATGGAAGAAATACCCTACTTTGGTTTGACATTTCCAACAGGTATTAGGGCATTTTGGGTCAATTTTTGACAAGTTGTCCCCATTTTATCATAACTCTCTTGAGCATTTCATCTTGCATTGTGTCTTCTAGGAGTAGGTGATACATTTTCCTTATAAATATCTGGTCCATACCCATTAAAATTTTATCTGTTTCCAAATAGTTTGCATAGAAGCCTATTGATTTGCCTTTGCTGTATCTTGATACCACCATATATGCTTGATGAGCTTTGCTGAGTTTGGCGGGTCATAACAGAAGACAGAAGGGCCTTGTGGGATGTGGTCCATGGGGTCGCGAAGAGTCGGACTTGACTGTGCAACTGAACAACAACACAATATCAATTCAAACACTATAGGGAGCAAAACACATGTAGAACGGGGGGGGGGACCCAAAGAAACAGGAATTTATAAGCAAGGAAAATGAGAATACGGGAAAGCCCAGAGTGTCCTGAAGAGGTGCGTAACAGAGGAGGGGAGAAATGTTCGGTGTGAATGAATAAATAATAGTGACCCACCAACTCAGAGGTAGTTCCATTAGCTAAGTATTATGTCTTGTCTGGGGCGCCATATTCCCAAGCAGACAGCCAAACTCAAAAAATTAATTGACCCACTCCCTAGATGACCATCATATATGCTTTTTTTGTTATTTCATTATTGCATATATAAATACAGACAAACATAAATATAAAAAACATTTCAAGTCTTATCTAATAATTTGCCTTATCTTTAATTTTCATTAGCTATTTATATCACTTTTACAGGATATTAGACTTTTATAGGTATTTTTCCTCAAGTTTTAGTTATATGACGTTTTAAAGTTGTCATAGTTTCCAAGCCAAGTATAAAATTTTGACCAAGTATTTTCAAAAACTTCTGTTTGGTTTTTCAAAAGTAATGAAAGTTTATCAATTTCTGCTATTTCAAGTATTTTGTAAATAGCTTCTCTTTTAGATGGTAATTCTGTTGTCTTCCAATGTTTAGCGTATAGTATTCTAGCAGAGGTAACCACATGTAATATAAAATATAAATCATTTTTTCCACATCTATCTGGTATTATACTTAACAAAAATATTTCTGGGGTAAAAGGAATGGAAGTTTTTAGAGTTTTTAAAAATTATTGTGTATATCCACGCTTAGAACTTTTTTCTTTTTCACATTGCCACCACATATGGAAGAAATACCCTACTTTGGTTTGACATTTCCAACAGGTATTAGGGCATTTTGGGTCAATTTTTGACAAGTTGTCCCCATTTTATCATAACTCTCTTGAGCATTTCATCTTGCATTGTGTCTTCTAGGAGTAGGTGATACATTTTCCTTATAAATATCTGGTCCATACCCATTAAAATTTTATCTGTTTCCAAATAGTTTGCATAGAAGCCTATTGATTTGCCTTTGCTGTATCTTGATACCACCATATATGCTTGATGAGCTTTGCTGAGTTTGGCGGGTCATAAGCTGAGAGAGCTCCAAGACAACTGTGACTGGCCCAAGGTCACCCAGCAGGCTTCATGTGGAGAAGTTTGCTGCTCTTAACCACTATACTATTCTGGCTGTTACCTGTCTTGGTGATATTCTATTGAAGTGTCCAAAGAAAGTTGCTATGCTTTAGATGCTGGTATTTTCTTTTAACTTCCCTTTGGAGACAATGCCTCAAAGCAACAGGTTGTCTTGATCTTAAGGCCCATATAACTGAAAAATTAAACCATTCAGTATAGTTATTCACACAATCCCCATGGGAAGCAGTTTAAGACAAGCTTTTTATAACCATCCATTCCTGAAGTATTTTGTAGCATGATGTAAGCAGATGTGAGCTTACTTTTGGGATTATAATGGCCAGCCATCATGCAACATGTCCTTTAGAACATGCTACAGTAGAATTAATTGTGGTACACACATTTTATCATATAAAGTTAACCAGGGGTCATTTCATAGAAGAAGAGGTGCAGGAGCTCATTAGGCTATTTATATCACTTTTACAGGATATTAGACTTTTATAGGTATTTTTCCTCAAGTTTTAGTTATATGACGTTTTAAAGTTGTCATAGTTTCCAAGTAGCTATTGGGACATGCAGATCTGCCCTCACAGAGGAGGGAGAGCTTGTACCTGAATAAAACTTGGTCTTAAAGGTGCCACTGGACTGTTTTGGATTGCTATCTAGGTAACCTCCTACTACTATAGGTAACCAATAGGATTAGTTTTGGGACGGACTAATAGGTAGGTGGATCCACAGGTTGGAACAGTTACCTCCCACCAGGGGTCATTTCGTAGAAAAAGAGCTAGGGGGACTCATTAGCATAACTCATTAGCATATGCCACACCCCCTGACATCACCGGAAGTGTGTCCTCCCCACAGCCAGCGGCGACCTCCAGCGGGCACCAGCAGGGAGCTCCAGGCCCCGCCCTCCCGCACCTCACCCGGGGGGATGGCGTCCCCCCGCGTCCCCTCCCCAAATGACCCCTGCCTCCCACCCAATGGACCACCTATAAAAGGAAAGGACCATTCACCTGGCCCTTCCTAGCTAGCAACCCCCGCTACAACCCCCGTCTGCTTTTTACTCCTCTTGAATCCCACTTGCTATACCCAAACCCTTGCCTCTACTTTGATCTCTTGATCTGCAGTCAAGAGACCCACGTGCTGGCAGGTTCTGGTTGTGTGTCTGAACTCCCTAGATTTCTATTTCTTCCCATCCATTCTTCATTGGAACAACCAAGCTGAGAAGACAGGTAAGTATCACCCATCATCACCCCCACCTGCTAATGCAAAGGAACTTGATTGAATGTGTGAGTGCATCAGTATCGTTTGTATGAGATTTATTTTCCTAAGTAAAAGACATTTATTTTAACTACACCAGCTTCGACTCCTTCTCTGGTAACTCTTGGTGGGAACAGGACCTTGGTATACATTGGCAAGAACCAGATTTAAATTGCCAATTGCTGTAAATAAAGCAATTCAGCTAACAGAAGGAAGGAAAGAGGGAAAGAAAGAGGAAGAGAAGGAAATAAGGAGGGAAAGGGAAAGAAGGAGAGAAGGAAAGGAAGAGAGAAAGGAAGGAAGGTAGGTAGGTAGGTAGGTAGGTGCCGGGAAAGGTGGGCGGCGGGTCTCTGGAGGTCTTCCCTGGGCTCTGCGCCTCAGCACAGGTGTGGGGGCTCTGCAACTTACTTGGCTGCTTCTTGCGCCTCCTGGCCTTGGGCTGCTGGGAGCAGGGGGCGGGGCTTGTTGCATGTGCCCGCCCCCTGGGCTCTTTACTGCCGAGGGTCTGCACAGAGCTCCGCTCCTGTGCGCTCCCATAGGAAATGACCCCTGAAGTTAACATTAAATGTGCTGCGCAAGCAGGTGTAATTTTTATTTATTTGCGTTATTTATAGTCCACCTTTCTCACTGACACTCAAGGCAGATTACGTGGAGTAAGTCACTATGATCCGGATGGGAGATCCGATAACAGTGCAATAGGGTTTGGATTGCAGAAATAAACAGAGCTGAAACAAAACATAAGCATTTAAACATGACACATTAAATGGTGCATAAATTACGTAGTAGGAGCGTACTTGGTGTCGTAGTGGATAGCTCAGTGCAAGTGTCAACTCAGTGTGCTGCAGTGATGAAAAAGGCAAACTGTGTTAGGGATTATTAGGAAAGGGATTGAGAATACACGGCCAATATTGTAATGCCCCTGTATAGCTCTACGGTGTGGCCTCGTTTGGAATACTGTGTACAGTTCTGCTCACCATATCTCAAAAAGGACACTGCAGAGCTGGAAAAAGTACAGAGGAGGGCAAATAAAATGACTAGGGGATTGGAGCACCTTTCCTTTGAGGAACTGCTGAAGAGTCTGGGACTTTTCAGTTTGGCGAAGAGGCAACTAAGTGGGGAACATGATAGAGGTTTATAAAATTATGCATGAGGTAGAGAGAGTTGACAATGAGAAAATTTTCTCTCTCCCAAAATACTAGGACTCGACAGCATCCCATGAAACTGATGGGCAGTAGGTTCATGGTGGACAAAAAGAAATACTATTTTGCATGGAGAGTGATTAAAATGTGGAATTCCCTGCCAGAGGATGGAGTGATGGCCACAGGAATAAACAACTTTAAAAGGGGATTAGATAGATTCATGGAGAATAGATCTATCAATGGCTACTAGCCATGGTGACTGAGGGGAACCTCCACATTCAGAGGAACTAATCCTATGAATCCCAGAGCTAGGTGGCAACATCAGGGGAAGGCCTCAGCCTCTATGCCCTGTTGTTGGCCGTCCAGAGGAACTGGTTGGCGACTGTGTGAGCCAGGATGCTCGACTAGTTGGACCATTGGTCAGATCCAGCAGGGCTCTTCTTATTTATTTTATTTATTTATTTATTTTGCAATTTTTATCCCGCCCTATCCAGTAGCTCAGGGCGGCTAACAACATCATAAATACTAAAACAATAAAAACGATTTTTATACAGTAAAATTGGTGCTAAAATCTATGCAGTCTATACAATTTACAAAATGCTCAGCGACTTGTTCTTGTGATCTTGATGGTAAACGCGTCCCAGCTTAAGCAACTGATCGACCTCATTGGGTCTCATAGGGTCTGGTGGATGGACGGTGCGGCGAGGTGGTATATGATGGTAGTGGCGGCGGCTCCTATCCAAACGCCTGGTGGAAGAGCTCCGTCTTGCAGGCCCTGCGGAACTGCACTAGGTCCCGCAGGGCCCGGATCTCCTCCGGGAGCTCATTCCACCAGGAAGGAGCCGCCACCGAAAATGCCCTGGATCTTGTATGGGCCAACCTCGCTGCTCGGGGGGCTGGGACTACCAGCCGATGGAACATCCCCGATCTCAGTGCTCTTGGGGGAACATACGG
>NW_015163656.1:193019-193135 GCF_001447785.1 Gekko japonicus | reverse complement strand
AGTTGTCAAAGACCGAATTACTCTAAATAATTGGGCCGGGCGTGAGCTAGCAGACGCAATCGAGGCCGCATAGAACTCCTTCTTTGCGGCCTTGACTGCCATCCCGTAGGATCTCA
>NW_015163656.1:159641-192778 GCF_001447785.1 Gekko japonicus | reverse complement strand
CATTTGGCTCCGCGGGCGAGCCAAAATCTGCTCGCCACCTAAACAGGGTCGGGGTGGGACATTCAGACGGGCCCTCAGGGCATGGTGATCCGACCACGGTACTGCCGAGGCAGTAATTCGGTCCACCGTCACTCCCGCAGCAAAGACCAAATCGAGCGTGTGCCCGCCCTGATGCGTGGGAGCCGAGATGACCTGGGAGAGTCCCAGTGCCTCCATGGATGACACTAGGTCCATAGCCCGGCTGGAGGTCGCGTCCTCAGCATGGACGTTGAAGTCACCCAGGACCAGCAGCCTCGGGTGCTCCAGCGCCCAGCCTGATACGGCCTCCAGCAGGGATGGTAGGCTATCAGCCGGTGCGTTAGGTGGTCGGTACACCAGCCAAATCGCCAAACTCTCCTCAGCCTCCATCATCACGCCGACACACTCTATGCCCGTGATCTCTACCCGCGGGAGCGCCCTGACGGAGTAAGCCTCCCGAATGAAAAGCGCCACTCCTCCCCCCCGCCCTCTAGTCCGCGACTGGTGAAAGACCGAGAAACCCGGGGAAGCAATTTGGGCGAGTGCCACCGTCTCTCCCTCCTGCACCCAGGTCTCGGTCATGCACGCCAGGTTCTTATGTTCTTATAGCAAGACACTACAGTGTAGTATAGTCCACAGTTTTCATTCCTTTTTGAAAGCATCTTTTTCATTGATACCATTACAGTGCAGCCCTATTACCTGTGTAAAAACCATCCTCCTGAATAATTCGTTATTGCAAAGTTTGTGGGAAGCCAGGAGACTGAAAGCCTTCCTGATCTGGTCAGGCAGATCATTCCATAAGGTGGGGACATAACAGGAAAAGCATGTCTACGGGTAATTGTTGATTTTTCCCAGTTGCTGTGTGTACCTGAAGAAAGTTCTACTCAAACAAAGAGGCCATATAATGTACTAGGCATTTCTTCTGTTTTGACCTATATGACAGCTGGAATCCACATCACAGTGTCTGTTATTTTATCAGCAAAAAATTCTGGAAAGATGTCACAACTAATTGTCTGTTCCTGAGAGAGTGAAGGTTCACATTTATACATCTGCAAATGTAGAGATACCTACCAAGATCTTTTAAAAAAAAGAAATCCAGGAGTGTAACCTGATAGTACACTGGAAAACATTTTATGTTGCACACGTCTGTATTTCAGAGTTGCCATCCTCCAGGTGGGAGATCTTCCAGAATCACAACTGATCTCCAGGCCACAAATATCAGCTTCCCTGGAGAAAATCGCTGCTTTGGAGGGAGGATTCTGACATTATACCCTGCTGAGGTCTTTCCCTTCCCCAAACTCCAACCTGCCCAAGCTCTAACCCCAAATCTCCGGGAATTTCCCAACCTAGCATTGGCAACCCTAATTTCAGTCTTCGACAGACAGAATGATCCAGTGAAGGTGAAGAAACTCTTAACTGATTCTAACAGGAGAGTATTGAGAACATACTGAACTCACCTATCGAAACAAGTAGGATGATTAATCTTGGCTGGATTATATCTGCAGTTCACTGTTCTGAGTAAATTCTGAGGTATCAGCAACATAAAACACATTCTAACAAGGGCCTTGAGGGCTGGTGGTCTCACTTCTTTGTTTTAAGATGCTTTTCTGTCTGCAGGCAACCACTGAAGTTACATTTCCAGTATGCATTTATTAGTCAAGCATTGGGTGAGGATCTACTTAACTGACTGAAATGGAGCTTCAGTGTCATTTATGTAGGCTTCAGTGCAACGAGATCAGCCACCTTATAGAATGATTCAGCTGTCGGTGTTGTGTAAAATTTATCTTCTTTGGAAAACAATGCAGAAAGATACTGCAGCACACACACACACACCAGTTTCTCAAGAGTTTTGGGAAGATGGCTTGTAGTAGCAGTGCCCTCTACTGGTTTCCCACGCTTTTCCTGACTTCATTATGAATACCTCTGTCGTACTTAACAAACAAAATCTGAAACTATTTTTGCCGACATGTATATGTGCTCAATGAAGACGTGTGTTGCTCTTTCCACAACTAAATTTTTGCAGTTTGTACTCCAAAGAATATGTATGCATTTCTATCTGATTTTTCTTCCTCTGCTATTTGATAGTCAGTTGTTCTATAAAACAAATTTATTTGAGAATGATACTGAAATGAGCCCCTTGCATATGAATAGTTAAAAGTTTCTGAACAGTTAAATGTTTATTGGTAAGTCCTATCAATGATCAGCTGACATGTCCTCAACATCTGAACTCATACTGAACTTTCCTATGTCCGAGAAACTCCGATAGCCCAGGAAACCTCCTCCCAGTTCTGGAGAGATATAACTTGTGTCACTTTTGCTTTCCGCAAGTTGCATATTTTTAGGTTATGCGTCAACCATTGATATGCCTGACAGGGAGCCTTGACTCTGTATGGCTTAACAGTCTGTTCCCCTCCCTGCAAGAGTACCTCCATCCTTTGAGGTATTTGGTGTGTGTGCAGATCTTGTGACATCTTGGAAGCTAAACAGGGTGAGCCTGGGTCAGTACTTGGATGGGGGACCACCAAGGAAGTCCAAAATTGCTACACAGAGGCAAGCAATGACAAACCACCTCTGTTCGTCTCTTCTTTTGAAAACCCTGTGGGACCACCATAAATTGGCACACTCCACCATGACTTCTCTCCCTCCCGCTCCTTCCGCCCCCATTAAATTGTTACATGCATTCAGTTTCCCTTTCTCTTCCCACAATACAAGCTGGCTGCTATGGCTCAAAAAGACCAACACAGCGTAAGAGATGTAAGTATTCCTAGTTAAAGGCTCCATAGCCCCTGAGACTTAATTCCCACCCTATGGGAAAATCAGCTTTGCATCCACAGCGATCAAAACCGCTTGCAACAAAGGTTTTGGTTTGGATACAAACAGTGTGCTCAACGAAAGACCTTTATGCACGTGACTTTATCACCTTAATCACAGATTTGTAGGGAAGCTCAGGAAAGTTCAAATACGACTGTAAATCTGTGTTCCTGCACAGCAAGTGATCAATTCGGAAACTCAGTTCATTCAGAATGGCATTTCAGTTCTCACAAATGGCACCCAAATGGAGGCACAGCAAATGATATAAAGAACTTTAAGTAGCATGTGTGAATTTAGCCAAAGTGTTGCATGCAACTAGCTGTCTCCTGAGGCAGTAGATGAATGAGCCCATTCTTGTCTGTATTGCAAGATAGACAGCAACACTTTCCCTATGAGGAAAGGTTAAAGCGCTTAGGGCTCTTTAGCTTGGAGAAACGACGACTGAGGGGTGACATGATTGAGGTTTATAAGATTATGCATGGGAAAGAGCGGGTAGAGAAAGAGGTACTTTTCTCCCTTTCTCACAATACAAGAACTCGTGGGCACTCCATGAAATTGCTGAGCGGTCGGGTTAGAACGGATAAAAGGAAGTACTTCTTCACCCAAAGAGTGATTAACACTTGGAATTCACTGCCACAGGAAGTGGTGGCGGCTACAAGCATGGACGGCTTCAAAAGGGAATTAGATAAGCATATGGAGCAGAGGTCCATCAGTGGCTATTAGCCACAAGGTATAGATAGGGACTCTGGGGCAAGTGATGCTCTGTCATCTTGGTGCTTGGGGGGGTCAACAGTGGGATGGCTTCTAATGTCCTGGCCCCACTGGTGGACCTCCTGATGGCACTGGTATTTCTGGCCACTGTGTGATACAGAGTGTTGGACTGGATGGGCCTTTGGGCTGATCCAACATTGGTGTCTCTTATGTTCTTCTTATGTTCTTATGTACTCATCCCTGTCCAAGCCAAGCATTGTGGAGGGCATTCACCTAGCCGGCTCACTGCAAATCATGATGTAAACGCAATATTCAACCCAGTCTGTACTGAAGATCCGAATCCAGCAATCTGTGAATGGAAGCCTGCTTCCATATGGCAGTTTCCCTTGCTTCACTGGGGTAAGTATAATATAACTTATACATTGGCTGGAATAAAACTACAGCCATTTATTTCAGCCACCAAAGATCTTATTAGTGCCAGAATCCATCAGCTCTTTGGTATATGTATAAAATAACCTAAACAACTTCAGAGTCGGGCAGCCTTGAGTTGAAATGTGCTGATGCTAACTTCCATTTGACTTCTCTTTGATCTTGTTTTATTTGGCCCTGTTGCCTCTTCTTAACATAATAGGTTAGTCTACAAGTAGGTGGTAATGGAACAGACAGGAACGTCATCTGTTTTGTATCTGCATGGATAACATCTTCAAATCTACCAAAACTCCCGTTCCAATTCCAAACAAAGCCTCCTTCTTCAAAGAAGTCTAAACAGGCATGCATAAGCTTCATGGGAGAAGTTCTACTACTACTTTTCTGGGGTTTTAATTTACACCCTGGTGATATTCCAGGCTACTGAACATCTAGGAGAAGGATTGTGCAATTTTATTTCCGTTGAAAACTGGCAAGGAACTTTACTTCGTAGGATATTAAAATATACAGACTATATTAATTGGAGTTATTGTCAGATAGTCTCAGTGTCGGAACTTTTCCACGGAATACTTTGTGATAAGAACAGAGAAGTGGAAGAACAAGCTCCATGGGGCAGTGCAGACTGAACAGCCTGAAATTACCCTCCAAAACATCTCACAATCTGATTTGTGATGGAAAAAACGTTAATAGAAACAACAAGACGGGGAACCCGCGATACTCACGGGGGGGGGAACGCTCCACGGGAGAAGGAAGCAGCCGCAGGTGACCCTTCTCCCCTCTCCCCCCTGTCCCCGGCACCCACGGCGAGGCCTGACCTCGGCCGCCAAGCTTCCCCCTCCCCTAGCAGCGGCGGCGCCTCGCTGACCCACCAAACTTCCCTCCCCCGGTGGCGGCGGTGGCGCTTCGCCAGCCCACCAAGCTTTCCTTCTTCCCTCCTCAGCAGCGGCAAGGCCACGCCAGCCCACCGAAATGTGTCCTTCTCTCCCTCCCTCCTCCCCCCCCCGGTGGCGACGCCTCGCTGGCCCACCAAACTTTCTCCTCCCCCCGGCAGCGGCGGCGAGGCTTTGCTGGCCTACCAAGCTTTCCCCCCTTCCCAGCCTGCCGAAATTTCTCCTTCCCTTCCTCCCCTCCTCCCCCCCCCGGTGGCGACGCCTCGCTGGCCCACCAAACTTTCTCCTGCCTTCCCCGCTGGCAGTGGTGGCGGCAAGGCCTCGCCGGTCGGCCATGCCTTCTCCTCCCACCCCTCCCTTCCCGCCATCACCACAGCCGCTCCAAGCCGTTCTTTTACTTTTGGGGGGATTTCAGTATCCCACCTATAGTTTTTTTACGGTTTTTAGATTTTTCTGCACATCTGGGGATCACCAAAAACACGGTGAAAGAAGGAGAAAACTTCAGGTTTGCACCTAGTGAGGAAAAAATCTACTGCAGAAAATTTCACATAATGTGCAGATTTAAAAATGTCAGTGTGGGGAATGTCACTACTGTGGAAACGGTCTGAAAGATAAGATGCAAAACATAATTTTTTGTTGTTTTTTTAGATAGTCTTTTGAGCACTGAGATAGATATTAACAGAATGTCAGTAAGATGCTCTGTATCCACAAGAAAGACTGGGATATAAATAGAATAAATAATCCTTTTGTGTGGATGTGTTTGCTTATCAAGCACCTGTCATGGCTGGTCTACTGCGTTAGGCTTGACACTAGTTCTGCAGACCTGATTAAGCAACAAGAACGCCTAACAAACTGGTTCTAAACTGTATGGGCCACACAAGCCAACGTTCAGTTCTTCCTGCTTAAACTATTTGGATCATGGTCTGTTAAGTCCGTACTTAACAAAGTAGTCAGAGAGTGATTTCAGCAAAAACTCAGATTTATTCAGCTCGACAATCAACTTCTCCAACACGGTACAACTCCTCATAGCCCGAACAGCTTGTCCATTTCAGCTGCTCGGTATTTAAACATTCCGGGCTAATGTAGCCACACCTACTATACAAGTTCCAACCTATCAGGTTGTTCGCATAATAGCCCAATCACAAACGTTCCCACCACAGACCATTCAAATGTGATTGGACACAATACTTTTTGGCGCGAATCCTAGCCGACGTCTGAAGCTTAGCATAGCTTCTCTATGGGATGATTCACACTTCATCCCCATGCATTCAGGGCAGCATCTGAATACATTACATGGTCGTAAGGCACCTCCGTTCCATTGGTTTCCCTCTTCTCAAAATATATCTCAGCTACTTCATAGAATGATTTCATGTCCTTCTTTATGTTAACAATTTTTTAAAGGCTTTCACTTTTAAGCAACCACAACACTGCAGATCATTGCCATGTATCTACCGCATGTTACTCAAACTACTCTCAGGGGATGCGTAGATAAGCCTTGAAGTTCAGACTCCATCAATGGGAGCTTTGATACTATATGCAACTGTGCATTTGGATTAATTAGCTCTGAGGGCTATGTCTCAAGTTACTTGGTGGGTAATGCTGGAAAATGTACAGGGCGGGTTCCTTTTTAAATGAAAAGAAAGCTCCCTACAAAAGTAGAATGTTTCGACGTTTATTTGAAGGTAATTGCTGACAAGGGGAAGGAAAACAAAGACATGCGGCTCAATCCAAGGAAGTATATTCACATGCAGAAACAGTCTCTCCTGATTATAGCTGACATAGATGCCAAATGTCAGAATACTCTTATGGGCCCCACTGTACTAGCCAGATGCATCTCTTTATGAAAACAGAGATGTTTTCTTATCTGAGGCCATCAGACATGGTGCATGGCTTAAGAGAAAAGAAAAAAAAAGACATGGTGCATGATAGATATGTATGACTGGAGAGGAAATGTGACATTGTCGTCAAGTCGCTTATCCCCAACATGTCACCTGAGTTTTTATTGCCACCTACTTTTTTCTTCCTCAAAACATCTCTTCCCTGAAGCAAAGAGCCAGTCTTGGCTTTCCTTCACCTCACAGGACCAGGAGGCAGCACTGCAGGAGTACCCATTCAGAAATAGCTGACCCCATTCATCATAGGAGGACATTTGGTTTAAAACCTTTCCAACATTTTGTGATGATCCTTTCCCATTGCAGCCATTTTATGGTGGCTCCCACGACCCTTTCTAAAAATTCCAAAAGTGCCCACAGGCTCAACAAGTCTGGAACCCACTTTCTCAGCTTGAGCCACCTCACAAGACTATGTTGTTGTTGTTAGCCATTCAGTCATGTTCAAATCTTGGTGATTCTATGGGCCAGCTCTCTCCACTTTTTCCGATCTTCTACTGTTTCTTTGAGTTGTTCCATGCTCAGGCTGGTGTTGACTTTTATGGTGTCCAGCCACCATGTTCTTTGGAGGCCAGGTTTCCTTTTGCGACTAACCAATCCAACCATAATTGCTTTTTCTAGTGAGTTCTTCCGCATGACATGGCCGAAATAAGTCAGTTACAGTTTTGTGATTTTTCCTTCCAGTGGCACGTCTGGTTTTATGCTTGTTTGCCTCCTTTGCTGTCTAAGGGATGCACAGGAGCCTTCTCCAGCACCACAGCTCAAATGAGTCGATTTTCCTCCTGTCTTGCTTCTTCATGGTCCAACTTTCACAGCCATAGGTTGCTATGGGGAACACAATAGCACAGACTAATCTGCATTTGGTTGCTAGGCTGATGTCCTTGCTCTTCCATATTTGATTCGTGCTCATCACTGCTGTGTGACTCAGCATGACTCGATGTTTTATTTCTGGACTGCATTTGCTGTTTTGGCTGATCTGTGATCCTAAGAAAGTGAATTCTTCCACACATTCGAACTCTTTATCGTCAACTGTTATTTTGATGTTTCTGTTGTTCTTGGTGGTCATGAACTTGGTCTTTTTGATGTTTAGGAAGAGGCCAAACCTCTCGCTTTCTCCTTTGATTTTGAGGGATAAAATTGGGAAGGGGGAGCTAGGGACTCTGCCCTGAGCTCCTTGGAGGAAAAGTAGGATACGGATGTAATAGTAAATAGAATTGGAACGTCTTTGGTAAAGGAATATTCAAGTATGTGAATTTATACTAAAGCTTCCCTTTCTATCCTGTCTAATTCCTTTTGGTGCAGTGGTTAAGTGCACGGACTCTAATCTGGGAGAACCGGGTTTGATTCCCCACTCCTCCACTTGCACCTGGCTGGATGAACTTGGGCAAGCCATAGTTCTGATAAGAGCTGTTCTTGAAAAAGAGCAATTTCCGTCAGAGCTCTCTCAGCCCTACCTACTTCACAGGGTGTCTGTTGTGGGGAGGGGAAGGGAAAGGAGTTTGTAAGCCGCTCTGATACACCTTTGGGTAGTGAAGGGCGGGGTATAAATCCAATCTCTTCTCTCTTCTTCTTCTTCCTTCCTATCCCTCTTCCTCCCTTTCTCTAGCTAACGGTTATGAAAGAAGGAAGACGCTATTCTCAATAGAACTGAATGAGTGGAAGGCATGGAGATGACCCGTGAGAGCCAACACATATGTTACAGATTGTTCCCAAAATATAATAGTTCATGTGAGTGTCCTGTTGCCATAAACAATATAATATGTGCAGGGGTCATTTCCTGCAGGAGCGCACAGGAGCGGAGCTCCGGCAGTAAAGAGCCCAGGGGGCGGGCACATGCAAAAGCCCCACCCCCTTCTTCCAGCAGCCCTCAGTCAGAGTAAGAAGCAGACAGGTAAGTTGCAGAGGCCCCCCCCATCCAAAAAAGTCCAGTGGCACCTTTAAGACCAAGTTTTATTCAGGTACAAGCTCTCCCTCCTCTGCGAGGACAGGTCTGCACATCCCCCCCCCCAATAGCTAGCAATCCAAAACAGCCCAGTGGTGCCTTCTGACACACTTCCGGTGATGTCAGGGGGGGTGGCATATGCAAATAAGGTATGCTAATGAACTATGCTAATGAGCTCCTGCACCCCTTTTTCTACTAAATGACCCCTGAATATGTGTCATGTGTCCTTATGGAAGACATGGCTACTTCTTCTGTGTGAAGGACTTCTGGTCCCCGTCCTCTCCTCCACCACCACCGCAGCTGGGCAAGAAGCTCACCTCTTCCAAGCCCAGAAAGGACCTTGAACAAAGCATTTCCCCAGCACTCAAGACCCAGTAAGGATATAAGATTTATCATGAAGACACATTACAATTCCTTTTGTCACAGTGAACAGAGGATAAGCCCACAATACTATGTCTTGCCCTTCTGATAAGCTCATGTTGGCTTCCAACAACAGACAATATATATGCAATTTATATGCTTCCAACAATACACAATATATATGCAACAAAAAGACGATATGTGCAATTTAAAAAACAACAACTAAAAACTCATTTCATCATAAAGAAGAAGAGGAGGAGGAGGAGGAGGAGGAGGAGATGGGATTTATACCCTGCCCTTCACTACCCAAAGGAGTCTCAGAGCAGTTTACAATCTCCTTTCCCTTCCCCTCCCCAAAACAGATGCCCTGTGAGGTAGGTGGGGCTGAGAGAGCTCTTTCGAGAACTGCTCTTTCGAGAACTGCTCTTTCGAGAACAGCTCTGAGAGAACTGTGACTGACCCAAGGTCACATCAGCAGCTGCATATGGAGGAATGGGAAATCAAACCCAGTTCTCCCAGATTAGAGTCCGCGCTCCTAACCACTACACCAAAATGACATTCAGTCCCATCAATAGCTGACAATAATACAATTGAATAGTTATCCACCTAAGAATTCCCAGCATCTCAGACTGACAAGTTCTTTAGTCTAGTGACCATCAGCAGAAGTTGCTCAGGAATAATCAGGTTTTAGTAGCTTTCTGGAAAGCTCAGGAACTGATATGCAGCATTAGAGAGCTGTTTTTGCCCAGCTCTCTGCTTTATCTAATTGGTTGTTATTTCTTTTTCTTTTTTCTGCTGAGAGTTAATCTATAATTTTTAATGTTCTGGGTGATTTTAATTCTCTGTCCTTTTAAAATCAGTTTTGTTATGGCCTTTTGGAAGACAAAGTGGGGTATAAACAGAGGTCATTTCAGGGGGGAACGCGGGGGAATGCAGTTCTCCCGGGTGAGGTACGGGGGGCGGGGCACATGATGAAGCCCCGCCCCTTGCTTCCGGCTGCCCCACTTCCGGCCCTCATTCAGCCAGGAGGAGGCAGGAGAAGAGGGAGGGTAAGTTACTTCCTCCCTGCCTCTCCCCACCCCTGCCTGCCTGGGGCCAGGGAGGGTCTTTGTGGGGCTTCCTTGCGCTCCCGTCGGCCTTGCAGGTCCACCGCCGGGCCCCTCATGGGGCTCGGCAGTGGAGCTGCAAGGCCAGCAGCGGCGGCCGGGACCGTTGGGAGCGGGGTGTGTGGCCTTATGACACACTTCCGGTGATGTCAGGGGGTGTGGCCTTATGACACACTTCCGGTGATGTCAGGGGGTGTGGCATATGCTAATGAGTTATGCTAATGAGTTCCCCTAGCTCTTTTTCTACGAAATGACCCCTGAGTATAAATATATAAAATAAAATAGTGGTCGAGTTTTCTTCATTGGTGGCATGTTTTTTGGGGGGGGAAGCTGACATCAATTTTACATTTCCTTCCCTCGGTATTATCCTGTTCTTTAAATTGCTTTTCTCCCGGGTCTTTCACTGTCTCAGAGTACTTCTCTATTAAGGTTGCTTTGAGCACCTGTTTTATTAAGCATGTGGCTAGCTTAGACAATCAAACCGGAGCAGCGCTCTCACAGTTCTGCTTTGTTCACCGTACCAAAATTAAGCCATTAACGTTTTAACAAACAGCTCTTGAAAAGACCTCTACTTTCATAAGTTTGAGGTAGTGCGTCATCAGCAAGGTTTGCATATTGGGCTAGGGGGGGAAACTAGGTTGATATTTTCATTTGGACTTTAAAAGCACCTGGAAAGACAAAATAGTCCTCCGGCAAATGGCCAGTTCACATTAGTGGGCTTGATCGAGTGTGTCTGGGAATCGAACGTCTCTCCAGGGCGATCCAGACAAGGTACTAACAGAGTAACTTGAAAAGGCCCTCAGCATACAGGAGGAACCCGTACTGTGGCTCCTTTCTACATAGCATCAGCCTTTAAAAACTGGTCTAATACTGGAATGGGGAGGAGATGTAGAATGGGACTCTCCCCAAAGTCTGGGGCTTAAAGGGAGCCCCCTTAAGTGCAGGGAGAAGGAAGAGGGGTGGCTGCGGGTGTTGGGGCTTGGGGGCGGGGCTTCCCCCTTTGGCCAGCTGGCCGGCGGCAGGTAGAATCCCCCCAAAAGCAGGGGACCCCTGGCAAACCAGGGGGGGTTGGCAACCCTAGAGTCAACATCTATATGCACCCCCTTGCCCAGTTGGTGTGGAGTTTCAGGTTGGGGTGCCATCAGTATGCTGATGACACTCAGCTATATCTGCTACTGGACAGCTGCCCGGATGCTGCCCCACATAATTTGGCTGAGGGTTTGGAGGCTGTGGTGGGATAGTTAAAAAAGAGTAGGCTGAGGCTGAATCCAATGAAGATGGAGGTTGTGTGTCTGGGACAGGGCGCACCAGGGCTGGGGCATAGACTTCCCACGCTTGACAGGGTACCACTAACACTGGCACAATCCATCAGGAGTTTGGCCATGGTCCTGGATGCCTCCTTAACTATGGAGGTCCAGGTCATGAATATTGCCAAACTGGCATTTTTCCATCTACGCCAAGTGCAGTAACTAGTCCCTTTCTTGTTGCGCCATGACCTAGCCACAGTAATCCATGTGATGGTCACCTCCAGACTAGACTACTGTAACTCTCTCTACGCTGGCCTTCCCTTGAGACTGACCCAGAAACTCCGGCTGATCCAGAATGTGGTGGCACGAGTCCTGACAAGAGCCCCAAGGATGGCACATATACAACCTGTGCTGTGCCAGTACTGAGTACTGAGTCAGATTCAAGGTGTTGGTACTGACCTTTAAGGCCTTGAGTGGTCTGGGACCAGCGTATCTTTGGGACCATCTCCTCTGGTGTGTCCCCAGGAGAGCATTATGCTCTGCTGAGAGCAATCTGCTGGCCCCAGAGATAACCGGCTGTCCTCAACTAGAGCCAGAGCTTTTTCGGCCCTGGCACCAACCTGGTGGAACTCTCTGCCAAATTCCACCAGGGCCCTGCGGGACTTAATGTAGTTCCACAGGGCCTGTAAAGCAGAGATGCTCCACCAGGCTTTTGGTCAAGGACAGCAACGGTTTTCCATCATAGCTGGCACCCTCCTCTTTATTCCAACCTTGCCCGCTTCGGCCTCCTCCTTAACCTGCCCATGAGATGAAAGAACGGTCCAGAGTAGGATTTTAAATTAAATTATAGACGCCATCTGGAGACTGTGTGATTAAGATTAATTGATTGTTGATTTTAATCTGTATTTTTGTATGTTTTAACCTGTTGTAAATCGCCCACAGCCCTATGTACTCAGGGATGGGGTGATTCAGAAATTTAATTTGATGATGATGATGATGATGATGATGATGATGATGATGATGATGATGATGATGATGATGATGATGATGATGATGATGATGATGATGATGATTTTGGAAGCAAGTAGGCACCACCACAAAATGGCTGCAATGGGAGCCAATCATACATCGGGGGGCGGGGGGGTGATGCAAGCAAGTGTTCTGCTATGATGGAGGCATCTGTTTCCAAATAGGTGCTCCCTACAAACATAAAGATGATGCATACGGCCTCTTCTGAAGCACCTGCTACTCCAGTTCCATGGAAGAAAGCCAGAACTAGCTATTTGCTTTAGGGAAGAAGCAAATGAGTGCCAGGAAACCCGGTGGTGGGGGCACCAGGTGTTCCAAGAGTACCACACTGGAAATGACTGGGCAGGAGCACTTACCTCTCAGCAATTGGCATTTGAAGCAACCAACAGAATAACATCTGAAGCAGAGCAGTAGTGGACTAATATATTGGGAATGGGATATGGTGGGGAGTGAAAAGAAAGATGTCTTTAAAGACATTGTAGCTGCTTGGAGGATCTTCTGGCTGAAAAGCAGGATACGAATGTAATGAACAAACAGGGACTCATTTCCCTCCAGTATTCCATGGGATGTTTCAACATATGTCAATAGAAGTGTTGGGTCTACTTGATTCAGCACTCCGGCCTGCTGCTTCGTATGGCACACTGTGCTTCTGGGTTATTCTTTTGCAGCATTTTGTGGATGGTGCCAGAAATGACACAATAAGAAAAAGCTAGTATGACTTTTAGTTCCCGAGGCGGCCATTTTTGCCCACACTCATCTCTTATTACCCTTGCCTTTTCCATTTCTCAGCACACACAATATTTATACTGTTAGATCTTTGGGTGGGAACTGATATTTTGCTCGGTTTTTTTCATGCAAAATGCAGTGTATGCTGATGGCCAGACATTAAAAAATTAATCACCAATGACCATTAATTATCTATGAGTGCTGTCAATATGGCTTCATCCCGTCCTACTCATACCTGAGTTGATGTGATGAAACCAGGTTTTTAGGCTGCAATCACACACACAAAATAATCCACTTTCAATCTAGTTTCAGGGCACTTTCCAACTGGATTTTACTGTGTGAACTGGCAAAATCCAGTTGGAAAGTGCATTAAAAGTGGATTGAAAGTGGATTATTTAGTGTGTGTGACCGCAGCATCAATGAGACATTCCATAGTGTGATAATCCTAACTTCATGCATACGTAAAGACAATTCAGAAGGATCAATTTAATTGCTATCAGATTCCCACCACCACCACCATACAATCTTCCAAAGACCTCAAGATAGTTACCATGTTGTTATATCATACCTATTTTATTCTCTCAACAACTTTGTGAAGTAGGATAAGCTTAGAGACAGTAATTGCCTTATGGTCACTTTCTCTCCCCCCCACCCCCGTATTGTACCTGAACCCGCTATGAGGGATATTTATGGGGGGAACGTAGGGTTGCCATCTTCGGGTTGGGAAACATCTGGAGATTTGGGGGGCAGGGCCTGAGGAGAGCAGGGTTTGGGGAGGGGCATCAATGGGGTATAATGCCACCTTCCGAAGTGGCCATGGTCTCTAGGTGAACTGATCTCTGTCAACTTGAGATCAGTTGTATTCCCAGGGGGAAAGTTGGAAAGGCTTCCTAAAGGCCATGTTGCCCTTAACCACTTCCATCACATATCTTACTGCCTTCTTTACTCAGCAAACCATGGGAGAAGAGCATGCCTGTGGTGGCAGCTGTGGAAATCAGCTCCTCACATAGTTCTTTCTACTACCTAACATCAAAAATGAACTTGATTTATATTAAAAGACTCTAATGAAGGCTGAGGGGCCATGGTGGCTCAGAGGTTAAGATGCTGAGCTGCAGACCAGAAGGTCTGTAGTTCAGCAGTTCGAGACCCGAGTGCTGCATGACAGAGTGAGCTTCCATCTCTGGCCCCAGCTCCTGCCAATCTAGCAGTTCAAAAGCAAGAAATTGCAAGAAGATAAATAGGTACCACTTTGGTGGGAAGGTAACAGCGTTCCGTGTGCCTTGACATTTAGTCATGCCAGCCACATGACCACGGAAACATCTTCAGACAACGCTGGATCTTCAGCTTGGAAATGGAGATGAGCACCACCCCATAGAGTCGGATTCGACTAGCTTTCAAGCAATAATAATAATAATAATATCTTTTGATTTATTAATTGCTCAATCCTGCAGAGCTGCTGGCTCTGAGCGATTACAGTTACACATATTAACAGGGGACTAACAATGATTCATAGGGAGTAAGGGAGGACAACATATAAGTCTTTTAAGTCGTACACATTTGCAGCCGATGGGGTTTTTGTTCAGCTGTAGACTTAGACATGTTCCAGACGGCATTCACTCGGCTTGGCTTGATGACATCAGTTTTTCCAGGACTGCTTCGAGTTGCAGCATTGCACTGCCACCGCCTGGCTGGATTGGCCCATCGCAGGCTTTTTAATGCTGAAGAGATCTTTCCAGGCTTCCGAGCTTACGAGCTGGACATTCCGTTTCACCGGCTAATACCTCCCCCCACTGGGGGGGTTTAGTGTGCCCACCCTCTCTAAGGAGTGGTACCCATTTTATCTACTCAACGAAGCTTTCGAACCGCTGGGTGGACGGTGAGCTGGGGACAAGGCTGGTAGCTCACACCAGCGCGGGCTAGAACTAACAGCAGTTCTGTTCAGTTCAGATGTTACTGTAACCAGAGGATAAATCCTCTGTGCCACCGCTCCATTAAGAGAAACCTTAATGAAGGCTGACAGCTAAGAAAACCTGTGGTACATGTAATCCAGCATTTTTATTCTGCCATGGGCACAGAACGACTGGTGTGCCAGAAAGCTACACTGTGACTCAAAAATGGAAACAAAAAAAAATGGAACATGTAGAGGATCCTACCAACTGGTCCACTTGATCTCTTCCAGTTCCACTGCTCACACTAGCCACTATCCTGTGTGATTTTTGTTTGCGTGGGTCAGATCAACTCTAGCATAGTAGTTCTGGTGGTCAAAAAGGGCCCCTTCTTCCCCCTTTTACTAGGGGACAAGTTGCTGGGTACAGCCCATAGTTCCTCAGGAGGAGACTGTGAGTACAAGCATAAGAAATAACTTGAGCAACGTATGTCCTGTGGTTTCCTGTTTGATTTGTGAAAGCCATCAATCTCTCCCTGATCTGCCTGCTAGGTACTACTGGACAAGTTCCCAGTTGTGGACCTCAGGGTTCCAGTGATAAATGACATCAAAATGCTTAATAAATGGGTAGTTAAGACACTTAAGTTAAAAGTGTGGAAGAAGTATCTTGATCAGCTCTTGATCATTTTATGTGCTATTGTTAATGCTGTTCAACCTACAATAAGTTTTGGAGAGATGAGGCAGCAAAATTTAAACTGATATTGAAGAGCAAAGAACTTCAGGCAAATCTCGTTCTATCTGCTATGAAAAAAGCTATTACAGACTCAACAGGGTCTCATCTATTGCTTTGTTTCATAAATGCATACTGAAATAACCACAGGCTTTATAAGACTGCGTGAACATTTTAATATCATGGTTTCCATCCTGATGAATTTCGGAGCCTCTCAAATGTCCATTATCATGAATTCATGATTCATGTCTTTAAAACATTGTTCGTTAAAAAATATACACACACAATACTTATTTAGAAGGAATTAATCGAACATTAATGTAATGTTATTGTAGTTGCGGGAGACAGGAGCATAATTTTCTCCTCACAAATTTTGCAAAGATTAAAGCAATGAAGTAAAAATATTCATACGAATATGAATCAAAACTACTTTATTAATTTATAACAGATTGGGTGACAAAATGCAACAGACTTTCAATTGAAAATGATTTTTTTCTAAGCTAACAAATTCCCTCCCCAAAACCACAGATATAATGAAATAGTCTCTTCTTTTTGGACTACAAATTGTATGATGTAATTTAACCAACCCCTTTTCAGTCCTGTTTGGTCCAGTTTGACTCTTCAAGGCAGAGGACTGAGAATATTTTACATCTCCTATGGACTATTCAGTTGTGCTGTATTTTCCTGAAAGGAAGATGACCCTTAATGTAAGATGAGCCCCATCAAAAAAGTTATATGCAAAAAGTTTTATTACTGTACATACTTGTAACTTGTATGCAAATACAAGACAACCACCTCTTTCTTGATGATAACCTGGAAGGGGGGAAAATGTCTTCCTTTTGGGTAAATACAGTAGTTTAAATTGCTGGGTAGCATCAAACACAGAATTAAGCTTAACTTAAACACTTATGTCACTTAAACACTGACTTTGATGGGTCCATGTATGCTTAACTCTGTGCAGGCTCAAAGCTCCTGAGTTTTTATGATCCCAAATCAGAATATAGGTGTTCCTGACCCTCTTTGTTGTCTCTTGCTGCCCCCTGCTGCCTCAAATGCTCTATATGTAGTCCACCCATAAATCTGATGACTTCTGTGTTCTTAATGAGCTGCGACCATTGGAAGCCGTTTCAGAGATGGCTGATGCAGCCTGACCCCTGTGAGTAATTCCCATAATGGTGTATTTTATGTGCTAATGGCCTATACCTGCAAAATATATATATATATGAACATAAGAAAAGCTCTGTTAGGTCCGATCAAGGGCCCATCTAGTTCAGCATCCTACTAGAGGCTAGTCAGATGCTTCCAGGGAGCCCACAAGCATAGCATGAAGGCAGCCTTCTCCATGCCTTCCTCCCGTCCTGAGCAATCAAGATACTCTGCCTCTGAGTATGAAGGCTGATGTGATTGGCTTTGGGGTGAGCTATAAAATGCAACACTACTTTCGTAAACTGCAGCTGCATTAGGGAGTCGGCTCCTTGCATTAGTCACTCACGAAGTTAATCCTGTGTGCTGACTCATTACATCAAATCTGAACACTGCATAAGTAGACTAATATTAGGGTCTAACTATTCCATCTAGACTTCATAGTTTATTGGCCAAGCTAGATTTCCACGGTTGCCTTTAGGTTCAACTACACTGTTCATGCAAATACAGCAGTCTCTTTTCAGAAAAATGCACTTTCAAGGGGGATATTTGGATTGAGAAGCACTTGGGAGACAACCCTTTCAGTATAAAAAGGTGAACCTTCAAGAGTTGCTGGGGAAAACACGGATATTAAAGCCACCCAAGTTGCTGTGTCTTAGGCGATCCATTTCAAGAACAGATGAACTCTTCTTTGGAGTCACCCCAAACCAAACTATATACATGTGGTCAGTACAGAAAAATATCACCCATGGCTGATTCCACATGGAGGTTCATTTCTGTTTCAGCAACTCTAGTCATGGTGGTGGCAAAGAGTGATATCAAGTCTCAGCCTACTTATGGTGAGCCCATAGTGTTTTCAAGGCAAGAGACATTCATAGGTGGTTTGCCATTGCCTGCCTCTACGTAGCGATCCTGGACTTCCTTGGTGGCCTCCCACTCACTACGAATCAGTCCCAGCCTTGCTTAGCTTCCAAGATCAGGCTAGCATTGGCTGTCCAGGCCAGGGAGAAGCTGTCACGCCCCCCCCCCTTTAGTTTCTACACAATATCATCCTCCATTCCTGCACAAATAACAAACAACCCATTTTTCCCTCCTGCAAACATCTCCAACACTGTCATCCTGGTATGACAAGATCTGGGATCAGTTCGTGATGAATAAGATCTCTAATATTGTGGACCGAGCACAAAACAGTTCCAGCAAAACATATGATAAATTTGTACATACCTGGTTCCCTGTACTTGACTTCATGGCTGAAAATAATGTGCTTCCTTCTAGGACGAGTTATCATACATGGCTACACTTTTGAGTTTAACCAGATCTCCACCTTACTGTCGAGACTCCTCTTGTGAATCAGAGCAGCAGACTCCTGAAAATGTTATCTTTTAAACTTGACTCAATTCTAGGGGAATCATAGCTCACATGGCATCTATGTATAGGTGATCAGATTTAGTACTAACTTAGTTTGTTATGACTGTTGATGTATGTTGTAAAAATCTGTATTGATGACTAACTGGTTGGTTTGTAATTTTGGAGTTTCATGACAGTTGTATACTGTTTTGCAGTTATTATGTTTCTTGATATGTTATACTTCCTCTTAATAAACATTTTAAAAATGGAAAGAAAAAAGAAGAAGAAAAACAGAAAAATTTGATCTTTCCCAAAATGGCATTGCTGGGACAATCTTGTTAATGTGTCTGGAATCCTTGGGTTTGAATTAAAGAAAACATCCCCTCCACCCCCTTCCTCTGCATTTTCACAGTAAACAGCCTTGGTGTCATTCCTGGCACCAACAAAATTGAGACGAGGGTGTCAGGGGGGCATTGTCACAGGGCTATTATGACATTATGACAATACAAGTGGCTCTCTAGATAAGCATTTGAAAAGTTCTTGAAGTACGGCTGGGATCACACACATAAATAATGCACTTTCAATCCACTTCCCGCACTCTAATTTTTGTTCTTAATGTTTGTCCCTATTGCTTTTGGTTCCTCCTCGCCCCCCTTTCCCACATCTGTTTTGCTCCCTCTAGGACTACTAGAGAGAGAGAGAGAGCAAAACACATTGGGGGGAAGGAACCCTGAAGAAGTAGAGACAAACAAATGACAAAAATGACAGAGCGGAACTAGTTGGCAAAATCCAGTTGGGAAGTGCATTGAAAGTGCATTATTTAGTGTGTGCGATCGCAGCCTCTCTCCCCTTCTCGCCCCACTATCTCCATTGTGTCAGACAAATTCCCTTTAAAATTCATCCTCACTTTTACCAAGAGAGCAGAAAACACTGGTCCCAGCACAATGGTTGGGAAATCAGGGATTCTGCGTGGAGATCTTTGTGAAACCAAGGAGTTATAAATATTCCTTTTGCCTTGAACCCGCAGCAGCTGTTGACATACTACAGTACTCCGAAAAATGCCTTTGTGTTACAGCCTCTTCACACATCAGAGTTTCCAGCAGGGTCCAGGAACTCCCCCTGGGTCAGATTAAATGTGAGCTACTAAGGCCCTGGTCACACTGGGGGAAAAGGTGCGTCTGAAGTGCGGCTTTTTTGAGCCGCGTCAAAAGAGAAGCTCAGCGGCGGGATCAGACAGATCCCCCGAGCCGCTGCGCAGTTGCTCCCCGGCATGATCAGATGCCGGGGGGGAAGCCACAGATGGGTGAGCGAGGCGAGCCCGCTGCGCATGTGTGCCCCTGCGCAATTTGGCAGGGGGCCTCGCATGCTGCCGGAGACGGGCGCGCCAGCGATCCCACGGCCGCCCCTGCTGCTGATTTTCTGGTAAGTAGTAGTGTTTTGTAGGGGGGGGTTGATCCACATCTTCAGCTGGAAGAGACGGATCGGGGCTTCCCAGATGTTGCAGTGTGATCGCGCCCACTTGATGCGCCCCCAATCCATCCCTCTTGCGAATCAAAGCCTGCCATGTGACCGGGGCCTAAGTTCTCCTCAATTCCTGCACATCTGGTGCCCAATTAGGAATAGAATCACGGTGCATGTGCAGAAGAGGCTTCCAACCCCACCCCCGCGCACCATTTCTCGAGCCTGAAACAGTCCTGGGGATGTGCTGTTGGGCTTGTCAGGGAAACTCACATGTATCCCGGGCAACATGTATGTATGCCTGTACAGAACCCCTAGGAGCTATTTTCAGTTTGGAAAAAATATGCAGGGGGGGGGAGACTGAAGATTAAGAAGTTTCTTTCTTACATGCCCAGGGAAATGCTGATCACCCCATTGGGGTCAGGAACAATGCTCCCTCTAAGCTGTTGAGTCTTGTGAGCAAAAATTTTCCTTTGTGAGCTACTGGCATTAAATTTGTGAGCAAGCAATTTGGCTACGGCATAAATTAGTTTGCTCTGGAGCCATCCTTCCTGAGCGAAGACAAAAATCTGTGAGCTGGAGGCTAAAAAACTGTGAGCTAGCTCACACTAATGCAGCTTAGAAGGGAACATTGGTCAAGAACTAATTTTTTTCCAGGCCAGTTTGGCTGGAGATCCTGGAGGCTTTTTTTTGGTCATCTTCTGGGCGTGAAACAGTGGTCAGTGGGGGTATGGGGGGGGAGGTATTTGTAAATTTCCTGCATTGTGACCCTGGAAGTCCCTTCGAACTCTATGATTCTAAAATGACCCTGGAAGATGACCCTGGAAGTCCCTTCGAACTCTATGATTCTAAGTAAAAAAAAACATTACAGTGAGTGAAAAGGCAGCTTTAATGGCCAAGAGATGCTCTGCTGCTTCTGTCATATCTCATTTATTTCATTTCATGACGCATGGTCCCAAGACCGTTCATTTCACATTTCCCTTTTAAAAGCACACAAACATACTTTATCTCCACCATCTTTCCACTTCTTTTTAACTGCTTTCTTCAGGGTGGAAGGAAACTGCTGAGCAAGTGGTGTTTGTTTTGGGGAAAGAAAGAATACCAATGAAGACAACATATTTTTTTAAAAGCCCTACTTCAAACAAAGATTGGGAGTAACAGAAGGAGTTTTTTTGTCTTGTGGATTATAAACAGACAGAGACTGGGACTTGGAAAACTGAAACAATTACACAAATGCAGTTTCCTGTTTTCCTCTCCTACTCCAGCCTCATGGGACAGGAACCTGAAAAGACTCTTTCTGGCCCAAACGTCAGAACTTTTTACCCTGCAGTTCAGGTTTTGCAAGTTTTCTGTTTGGGCCTCTCTTCCATTATCATTCCCTCATTATCGTTCATTCCTATCAGACTTCAAATTCACTACAAATCTGTGAACTGTAAATGCTACTGATCCCAAGGGGAATTGATTCTCCAAGGCTGACATTCTGCAGGCATTTTTACAAGCAGTCCTACTTACCAGCAGCTATAGCTAAAGTACTGTTGGAGTGAACGACTCGGCAGTGCTTGGACATGAGGGGTGCTACGTCACTCTCTCTGTGCATACATCTTTCACACACACTAAATAACACACTTTCAATCCACTTTCAATGCACTTTGCCACTGGGTTTTACTGTGTGAAATTGCAAAATCCGCTTGCAAACAGTAGCTGAAGTAGATTTGAACTGCATTATTTAGCATGTGTGAAAGTGCCCATTACTACGAGTGATCTTGAATGGGATGTCTGTCTCTTTGTGTTACCTGGGAGCTGCCCTCTGACCTCTTCTCTCTCTCTCTGCGTTTTGATCTGTCCCCATTCTTCTCATGGCTCTTCGTGGAGTCACACATCTCTACAGGTCTCTCCTGTAGAAACAATGTCTTCATACTTCCATTCATATGATGTTGGATTATCTGGCCACTCATTATAGGGAAAATATTCTTTAGGAGCTGCGGTGGCTCAAGTGGTTAAGACGCTGAACTGCAAGCTGTGGAAGGTCGGTAGTTCAGCAATTCGAGACCCGGGTGCTGCATGACGGAGTGAGCTCCCGTCTCTAGTTCCAGCTCCTGCCAACCTAGCAGTTCGAAAGCAAGAAATTGCAAGTAGATAAATAGGTACCACTTCGGTGGGAAGGGAACAGCGTTCCGTGCGCCTTGGTGTTCGGACAGCGCTGGTTCTTTGGCTTGGAAACAGAGATGAGCACCGCAACCCTAGAGTCGGATTCGACTGGCTTTCGAGCAAGGGAACCTTTACCTTTACCTTACTCTTTAGATTAGGCTTCTTTCTTTCCTTTCGACTGCAACTTGAATGTGAACTGAATCCACTTGAATAAATGTAACTTTTGCAATATAATTCTTGGAAGATTTATTTTACTGCCTACAATATCATGTTTCTATGACTGGGCAAACGCTGCTATATTAACCAAATATCCCAACAAGTACATGATGCAGCAGCCTTGCTGAAGGTAAGTAGATCTGGTTGTGATCACTAACTAGATGGAAAATCCTACGGAACTTGCCTTGAGTTCCATGAAGGAAGAAATGCAGGATTTGCACATGGTCATAATTTTCTCAAGTATTGCCATCATCTACAGAATATTGGCCGGTGAAATTTATGGAACTCCCCATTTCTCTTCTTTATATCAATGTAATAGGACCTCTGGAATGGAAGATCTCCAATTAGAACAGTTATATTGTAATATCAGCAATCAAAACCACCCTGTCCTGTTTAAAATCATACTGTATTGATCTGGGGAAATGTTCCTGAATATAAGACGGTCCCGCTAAGAACAGATTATATCCTGTTGCCCAGAAGGTTAGACCAGAACCAACGGGTTGAAATTAAATCAAAAGAGTTTTCGGCTAAACATTAGGAAGAACTTCCTGACAGTTAGTGGGGTTCCTCAGGGAGGCTTCCTTGGGAGGTGGTGGGCTCTTCCTTCTTTGGAGGTTTTTAAACAGAGGCTGGATGGCCATCTGACAGCAATGCTGATTGTGTGAAATGCTGATTGCCACTTTGGGGTCAGGAAGCGATTTTTCTCCAGGCCAGTTTGGTCAGGGATCCTGGAGGTTTTTTGTCATCTTCTGGGCATGGAACAGGGGTCACTGTTGGTGTGGAGGGGGAGGTAGTTGTGAATTTCCTGCATTGTGCAGGGGGTTGGACTAGATGACCCTGGAGGTGTCTTCCAACTCTATGATTCTATGACTCTATGATACAGAAAGGCTTTTGAAAGAAAAGCCTGTAATTTGGAGGGCTATTTTTGGGCAGGAACGCACAGGAACGGAGTTCCGGCTGGCTTCGAAGTTGGCCACACCCAGGAGGAACTCGTTAGCATAACAGGCCTCACCCAACAGCAGAAACTCATTTGGATTGGCTACATTAGGGGTTTGTGGCCTAACATGCAAAGGAGTTCCTGCTACAAAAAAGCCCTGGGTTTTGACAACAAACAAGGTAAACAGAATAAGAAGCAAAAGGTGGGTGTGGCTGGATGAGCACGCTTCTGGTAACATGGGGGTGTGGCCTAATATGCCAATGGGCTGTGCTGTCGGGGGTGTGGCCTAACATGCTAATGAGTTTCTGCTGTTGGGTGTGGCCTATTATGCTAATGAGTTCCTGCTGGGCTTTTTCTACACAAAAAGCCCTGGTAATTTGTAAGTGAATTTATGGCTACCCAGCCAATGGCACATACGGGGGGAAATCCCCAGTCTTCCTTTCAGGTATATAGGGTGAGCTTCCAGAATTCTTGTCGCTTTGTGACATATTAATGGACAGGTTTTGCCAACAAGGAAGTGAAGTTAATTATGGCCTTCATTAATCTTCAGTGGGACCGCTTCAGCATCTATTACCATACAAAAGAACAGAGTTCTCAGATCCACATTCCTTTTCCAAAACTATTTTAAAAGCCTGCAATTACTCTTCTGTGGCCCTCAAGTTTCCTACATCCTCTTCTAAACCTGTTGCTACATCAGCACATCTTGTATGATACAGACAGCTCCTTCTAGCTGCTTCTCCTGCCAGCTATTTGCATGATCCTCCCAGAGGGTCATTTAAACACTGAGGGAGAAAATAAGAGGGTTTTCTTTTATTCATCGCTTGCCGGCAGAAGCCTGGGCCGAGTAGATGTTATAATGAACTCTTGTCAAAAAGCGCAACCACACATTTCACTTCCCCCTCTGCAGCATCATCTAGGATATATGTCTTGTCAAGATGTCATGCTGTTCCGTCTACATTTCCCTACCTCCACTCTGCAACGTTGTCCGTCACTGGGGCAAGGGAAGACTCAAATGTGTCATCAAGTCACTTCTACTAAATGTGACAGCAGGAGAGCTAAACTTGTAATTTTTGCTTTTGGCCTTTGAGCAATAGATGATGTGGAGGTAAAAATCAGGGCCAAAAAGGCTCATCTGAGACATTGATCTTGACATTCGGATCTGATATGCTACCTAACACTGTTTATCAAGCAGTTTGTGGATGCTTTCACATGTATCTCTTATGATACAGCCCTTATTAGCAACACGCTGTGTGCATATTACTAGGGTTGCCAGTGGGAGACTTATAAGCATGGGGGATCTCTGGTGACTAAGGCTGATTTCGCACTAGAGCTGCCTCGATGTTGCACCGCCGTTTGCCCCAATACTATTGGTCAATTTCACACCTGAAGCCGGGGGCTGCATTTGACCCGTGGCTTCGCCCAATTTCCTCCGCAGTTTCGTGATCCTCAAAAAACAGGATCACGAAACTGCGGGGGAAATCGGGCGAAGCCGCGAGTCAAAATGTAGCCCCGCAGCTTCGAGTGTGAAATTGACCAATAGTATCGGGGCAAATGGTGGTGCAACATCGAGGCAGCTCTAGTGCGAAATCAGCCTACGTGACATCACTGACAATGTGTTGGTCACTTCTAGCATGACCTGGAAGGGGTACCACTTTAGCATTCACCCGAAACTCTATGGCCTAACCATAGAGCTTTGAGCAAATGCTAGAGTGCTGCCCGTACATGGTGACATCACTTCCAGGTCACACCAGAAGTGATTTCACTGCCCTGCTGGCAGTGGCAGCCCCCCCCTTCCCCCAATAAGACTTCTAAGTGTGACAGGGAAAGAAGGCTGCTGGCTGGTGGTCTCTGTCAGTCTGGGAGGATTGGCAGCCCTGCATATTACACAAACATACTACATGTTTGTGGGGTTCTAGATTTCCATGTCCGTGTCCTCAGATGCTCCCTCATCTATCATGCCCCTTTCTGCCCCATTTGGGGACTTGCTGATCTGGAGAGGCAGCATACAAATTGCCTAAATGCACGTGTGTCAGTTAACGAGTCTCATATTTGATACCAAATCCTCAGAAGACTAAAGAAACTCCGTCCCACAGGGTTTGAATTGTAAGGGGAAAGTGGATTTCTTTCATTCAAAATTCATATTTAGAATCCTGGATTCAAAATCACATTTGAAATGTGAAAGGTAACATTTGAATCTTTCAAGATTTCGTTTCCTATCCGTCAAGAATCTCAGCATGTACAAGGTAAAACCTTTGCTCATAAATTGGTTATGCTACAGGAATGCATTTCTTATCTTCACAGCCTGGTTTGCATTCCAATATTTATCTTTCCTCACTCTTTAATTTCAGCTCTTTGCCGAACATGCTTGCTTTCATTTCTGGCTGCCAGCCATGATCATCAGTGTCATGGCAAGCACAGTAATTTTGCAGAGGGAAATCCATTTATGACTAAAAATCAGCACGTCACCAGCTAGACTGAGAACAAGTGGCAAAACAGGATAAAATTGTATTACTCATGATGATACATTTGAAGCTCTCCTTTACAAAATAATTTCCGGCTGTCACCCACACTGCAGGGTCTCTCTCTTCTTTAGAACCAGAATCCTCCACCTAAAAATTGGAAAGCGTATCTGTCTTTGAGCACCTCCGTTTTAATGACACTGCAATCACTCATGGGTGCACCATTTCCAGGCAGCATTAATGAAATTGTTTTTCCATGTAAAAATACAGAACAGTATTCTTGGTTTTCAGTTGACAGATGTCCAAGAATTGCACAAAGGTACACCTTAAGAACTGAGCAAAGGAAATGCAGGTAAACCAAGACACAACTCTCCTTATACACTGTTAAGACCTTGAACTAGCAACTTCATGGGTTGAGGCCTAAAAAGTGTTGAATGTAGGCTTGCCAGGTTCCCACAGAGGGCAGGGGATGGCTCTCGTTTCCAGCTATTTAATTGCCATCATTAGAACAGCATTACATCACTTCCAGGGAAACCAATTATGGTGTAAAGTAGAGTTACCAACTGCCGGATGATGACTGGAGGTCTCCTAGAATTACAACTGATCTCCAGGTGATAGAGATCTGTTCATCTGGAGAAGATGGCTGCCTTGGAGGGTAGACTCTATGACATCGCACTAGGGTTGGAAGGTCCCCCCGGCATGCGGGGGATCCCTCAGTTTTCGGTACTCCCCCTGCCGCTGGCCGGAGGGGGAGAGTTACCGCCCCAAACGCGATGTGCCTACATCATCTGGAAGTGGCATAGGCATGTCGGTGGCGTTGGCAGGCAACACTCTGGTTGCTGGGCAAAACTCTATGGTAGAATTAGCTTCAAACCATAGAGTTTTGCCCAAAAACCAGAGCATCACCCCCAACATATCTACATCACCCAGAGGTGATGTAGGCAAGCGTGTTTCTTCCGTCCCCTCTCCTGGAGCACCCCGGTAAGCCCCCTGCTGGCTTATCGTTCAGACTTGGCAACCCTGCATTGTGCCTTTCTGAAGTCCCGTCCCTCCCCTCCCCAAACGCCGCTCTCCTCAGGCTCCACCTCCAAAATCTCCAGGTATTTCCCAATCTGGAGCTGGCAGCCCTGGTATAATGCCAGGCTTTTTGTTATTTTTTTTAATGACCTACAAGAGAGTTTACTTACTTGCTTAATTTATACTCCTGTCTTTCTCAGAGAGACTCAAGGCAGATTGGAGAAATTAAAAGCCAACCATCAATACAATAAAATAATTCAGAAAGTTTGGACAACTATAAAAACAGCAAGATCCCCTTCACAGAAACATTCTGTAGGATGTGCAAAGCTGGAACTGTTCAGGGGGGCAATCAGGGCTATTGTTGGGCAGGAACGCACAGGAACGGAGTCCCGGCTGGCTCCCAAGTTGGCCACACCCAGCAGGAACTCATTAGCATAATAGGCCACACCCAACAGCAGAAACTCATTAGGATTGGCTACATTAGGGGTGTGTGGCCTAACATGCAAAGGAGTTCCTGCTACAAAAAAAGCCCTGGGTTTTGACAACAAACAAGGTAAACAGAATAACAAGCAAAAGGTGGGTGTGGCTGGATAACCACACTTCTGGTAACATGGGGGTGCGGCCTAATGTGCTAATGAGCTGTGCTGTCAGGGGTGTGGCCTAATATGCTAATGAGTCCCTGCTGTTGGGTGTGGCCTATTATGCTAATGAGTTCCTGCTGGGCTTTTTCTACAAAAAGAGCCCTGGGGGCAATAGTAGCACGAGAGCCTTCCTGATCCCATCCGGCAGACTCTTCCATCAGGTGGGGTAACAACAGAGAATTCTTGGGTATGGCAGCTGCCGATCTTACCTGTAGCTGTAGGCAGAGCAGCGCCTTCTAAAGGCCTCGCTCAGAGGACTGAAGCTTTTGCAGCTGAATGTCTCTGGAGATGTAATCTTGCAGATACATAGGTCCTAGGCCATAACAGACTTTAAGTGTACCATAGAAGGGATTCCCAGGCGTTTAATGCCCAACAGGATGCTAAGGAATTCCTGCAAGAGAGAACTGTGGTACCTCAGTACACAGGACTATATGACCCATTAGTAGGCGTACCTGTTTCACCTCCACCATTCCTGTGATAGGAAATCAGGCACAACACCTGATTCACACTCCCTCATAAACCACAAGGCCATCAAGACCAGCAGCTTCTCAAGACCAAGCCACACATAGTGATAACCGTGAAAACACAATGACGTAAAGTAGATGGTCTCATTGATTTTAATTGAACCAAGGCTTTCCCCTGTATGTAGCAACATATACTTTTACTCCTACTGACACATTTGACAAAAGAAAAGCAAACAAACCACATTAGCTTGGGAAGCTACACTTGCAAAAGCAGCAGGTATTAATTATCTTTTCATTAAAACAGATGCCTGCTTTCAGTCAAGGGCCCCGTTCACACGGAGCAGAAGCCACGCTAAATAGACGGAAGAGAGGCGGAGTTACCTGGCACGATCACACGGCAACATCTGGGGAGCGTAGAGCTCCCGTGGTTGAACTGTGGCGAACCGCCGATAAAACGGAGCAAAAAACTAGTACCTCGGAGGTACTAGTTTCCGGAAACTGCGGGGCAAGGGCGGGCGTCTGATCGCGTTTCCGGTGGCACCCGGCGCTCGTCCATGTCCCCTTGCGAAGAAGATTTTTTTTTCCCCCAAGTCTCCGTGGTTGCGCATAAGCACTCAACGGAGCATGCGCATTCGTAGTGTACACAAAAAAAGAAACCCAGTTCGCCGCGCCGCGCGCTTCTTCGTTGCGCGCAGGCATGTGTTGTGATCGACGCCTCTCCGTAACCACGGAAGCTCCACGGTACCTCCACAGAACCTCCACAGGAGGTATGATCACTTTACTGCGTGTTAGTTTGCCCCGGGGCAAACAGCCACACTTCTCCCCCGCAGTTTCCTGCGCGTGTGACCGGGGCCAAGGTTTTCTTACCTCCCTTTGTGGCTCAGAGGTGTTAGTCTGTGATCAATTAATAAGTAATTCAGAGAGCCAGTTTAGCATAGTGGTTAAGAGCGTGGATTCTGATCTGGGAGAACCGGGTTGGATTCCCCACTCCTACACATGCAGCTGCTGGGATGACCTTGGGTCAGTCACAAGTTCTTTCAGAGCTGTTTTCTCAAGGACAGTTCTTGAAAGAGCTCTCTTAGCCCCATCTACCTCACAGCCAGGGTGTCTGTTGTGGGGAGGGGAAAGGAAAGGAGATTGTAAACCGCTCTGAGATTCCTTCGAGTAGTGAAAGGTAGAGTATAAATTCAATCTCTTCTTCTATACCAATTATAGCCTGTGATTGTTTCATTTCTTCCCACAGGATAGGACTTAGCCCCACTAGAACAACTCCAAGACAAGATGTACTGGTTGTATTACAAAATTGTGCTTTACCCTAAAGACCTACAAAGTTTTATTCTCGGTATAAGCTTTTGTGTGCATGCACACTTTGAAGAAGTGGTCTTAAAGGTGCCACTGGAGTCAAACTTTGTTCTATTGCAGGAGGAGGAGGAGGAGGAGATTGGATTTATACCCCGCCTTTCACTTGGAGTCTCAGAGCAGCTTACAAACTCCTTTTCCTTCCCCTCCCCACAACAGACATTCTGTGAGGTAGGTTGAGCTGAGAGAGCTCTTTCCAGAACTGTCCTTGAGTGAACAGCTCTGGCAGAACTATGACTTGCCCAAGGTCATCCAGCAGCTGCAAGTGGAGGAGTGGGGAATCAAACCCCATTCTCCCAGATTAGAGTCCGCGCACATAACCACTACACACCTGAATCTACCTAAAGAGCTATGCAGCTATCAACCTGAAGTGATAGAAAGCTATAAAAGTGTGTTGTGCTGGAAAAACTACACTGAGGATTTTTACTCGGCGGGATCAGACAGATCCCCCGAGCCGCCACGCAGTTGCTCCCTGGCACAATCAGATGCCGGGGGGGGAGTCACGGAATGGAGAGCGAGGCAGCCGGCTGCGCATGTGCGCGTATGCGCAGTTTGGCCGGGAGCCTCGAATGCTGCGGGAGATGGGTGCGCCGGCGATTCCACAGCCGCCCTTGCTGCAGAGTTTCAGGTAGGTAGTACTCTTTTCTAGGTTTTTTTTTATGCGCAGTTTTGCCCAGAAAAGACGGATCAGGGATGGGTGCGCTCCGCTTCCCAGATCGCACCCGTTTGATGTGCCTCCGATCCATCCCTCTTGCGGGGCAAAACCTCCCGTGTGACCAGGGCCACTGAAAGCTAAAAGGTATATCATTACAATACAAACAATGTGATACAAAAATACATACCAAATATTAAATCAAAGACCATCAGATATTGAATTTTTCTTCCATAACCTGCAAGCCAAGTTAACTCTATTTTAATTGAACCTCTACATAAGTAGCTTAGGGTCAGACAACTTCAGTTCTAGGCACATTTACTCAGAAGTAGGTCCTACTAAAATCAACAAGCCTTAGCAAAGATGGTGAGGATTCGAGTGCCAATAGATGAAGCGCAGCTGCTCAGCCAAGTGCAGACTGAGGCTGTAAGTCTCCTAAACAGAAGCCGCCATTTGTAAAAACCATTTATGGGATTCTTGGGATTTCCTTGAAGTATTCTACTGATTCTAAAACTGCCTACATTGATGCTTTACAAAATACTGTGTTCTTCTGAAGCATATTATGAACAAGAAGTCTATAGTGTCTCTCTAAAGAATTTTGAGTGGCAAAAGAGAGGGTTTCCAATGTAGAATAAATTAGGGAAGTCCTGGGGCAGGGCTATGTCCCATAACAATGCATTGTTGGTTGGGCAGACAGGCAGAATACATTCCAGCAGTTTCCCGAAGTAATTCGGAATTTTTGAATGAAGAAGTGCAAAGCACAGATATAAGGTAAAGGTAAAGGTTCCCTTGCTCGAAAGCCAGTCAAATCCGACTCTAGGGTTGCGGTGCTCATCTCCGTTTCAAAGCCAAAGAGCCAGCGCTGTCCGAAGACGTTTCCGTGGTCATGTGGCCGGCATGACTAAACACCAAGGCGCACGGAACGCTGTTACCTTCCCACCAAAGTGGTACCTATTTATCTACTTGCAATTTCTTGCTTTCGAACTGCTAGGTTGGCAGGAGCTGGAACTAGAGACGGGAGCTCACCCCGTCTTGCGGCACCCGGGTCTCGAACTGCTGAACTACTGACCTTCCACAGCCTGCAATTCAGCGTCTTAACCACTTGAGCCACCGCAGCTCCAAAACACAGATATACAAATACTAAAATAACAAGGTTGGGAAGCCAGCTGCACTGGCTTCCTCGTAATGATAACCTTTGCAGTTAAGTAGCAGAGAATGTGTTTTATTTGGGTGACAACATTTAGACCTTAGCTGTCCATATATTCACATACCCAACCCAAGGACCAGTTTACACTAGAGCTGCCAAAAGGAATGGAGGGGGGGAAATGTTCTACCCAGAAGCTTAATACTTGGGAATGGGCAGTTGAAACTTCTCACGGCCTGGAGGTAAATAACAGCACCTGGTAAATAATATCCCATTTAGCCTCTATGAAAGGGACAGGACATCTTTTCACCAAGTCGTTGGCAACACCAGTTTTTACCTGTTATGACTATCTAGCATGGTATGAGCTGCTGGGGACAGTATGAGCTTCTGGTACAGATACTCATTTCTTTTGGAGTACAGTGCAAACCCGCAAAAAATCTCTGACCGGAGATGACAGTGGAATAAAAGAAATGGGTGTATACGTAATGATGGATTAACTGTTATCATTTTCAGTTTTGTTGGGGGCAGGGGAAATCTATCTTGTCTGTTTCCAGCCTGTAACTGACTTTTTGGAGTTGCTTTAAACTTCTCATGTTCAGGGATGCTTGGAAAATTCTCTGCAGATTTTGAGTTACCTGCTTTTCTTTCCAAAGTGGAAGCAATGTATTAGGGAACCACCAATATTTCATATGCTGAATCTGCACAGAAGACATGCATATAAAGTTTGCCACATTTTTGAGTTTTCCTTCATTTCCTTCATTCATGACCACCCCATACATTACCTTCTTGTTCTTGAAATGTTTTCAAATACTTTCTTTGAATGTTTTAATATTGAATTTTATGGTTTTAATTGATTTTAAAATGTATTGAATTATTTTGTTGTAAACCGCCCTGAGCCCCGCATAAGCAGGGAAGAAATCTAATTAAATAAATAAGCACAGAGAGTACTCCATCTTTCTTGTTATACCCCTGAGGATGCCAGTCACAGTTACTGGTGAAACGTCAGGTTCTACAATTCCACAACCACGGCCACACAACCCGGAAAATCTACAGCAACTAATGAACTCCGGCCGTGAAAGCCTTCGATAACGTAAGTAAATAAATAAATTAAAAAACACTGTAAAATAAAAATATTGAAATGATTGTAATTCTTCGATCACTGGCTTTGCCTGAACATACTATTATGATAAGATTAGAGTTGCTAACTGATCAGAAACAAATGCCCAGCCTGCAATAACCCTGGATGACACAAATATCCCAGAGCTATGCAAATTTACTTGGAAATAAATTGATTTCAGCAGAACTTCCTTTTGAGGTATACAGTTAGGATTACAGCCCAAAAACGATACCCTCAAGAAAGTGTTCTGTTTCACTTATAATAACTTTTCCAGTTGTAAACTGAGTTTTACATTACAGCTATACAGAGGGATAACATCATATTACACAGATAAAATTGCCGTAATGCCTTCCTTAGAAATCTCTAAGGAGGAGTACACTGGTATTGTTTAGGTACAGTGAACTGTCAAGCAGCAAGTATATTTCCGTGGTCTTTGAAGCCACTTCCATACAGTTCTGTGACAATTACTTCTTAACCCCCATCTGTCCGGGAAAAGAAGAGAAAAGAGCAGTTCTGTACCTTGCTTTTGATATTTCCCATCACCGTTCAGGGCACATTCCAGCTGAGAGATGTCAGGATATGGTTTGATCTCAGTAGGAGTGAAAAAAGGCTGAAGCTTTCTTGAGGGGAGTGCTTTGCCAGTTGTTTTAATCAACCAAGTATTTTTAGTTGCCTGGATGTTGGATTCCCTTTCAATAAGACAATTCATTGCGTCACTTTCTGGAAATATCTGAGTTTATAGGTTATTTATATCTTAATATATTATTATATTATTAAATTTAGTCACTTATGGGTTATTAGATATTCATATGGATTCCTTTATATCTTGAATATCTGTACCCTGCCACAATCAATATATAGTCATTACTTGTCTGTCAAGAGTACTGTCCTGCCCTTTCTCCAAAGCTGCATTTTACCCACAAAACGACCCTCTAAGGATGGAACAACTCATCTGTCTTTAAGGCCCAGCTCTCATGAAATGGCTGGAAGGGAGTTGTGCCGTTTTTAAATCACACAGAGCATAGCCCTATCAACCATTTTACTTACAGACAAAACTTATCAGCATTTACAAAACCTACAGTACAGCCCAGGGGCCCCCAACATGGCACGTGTGGATGCTACGGTGGCTGATGATGCCTTTCTTAGTACCCACCAGTGTTTTTAGGAAGTGGGTGGAGCCAGGTGGGGCTCTTAGCCTGCTGGGCTTCTGATTGGCCACAGCACATCCAATTGGCTGTGCAGGTTACAATAACTTTGTTTTAGTG
>NW_015163656.1:138239-159597 GCF_001447785.1 Gekko japonicus | reverse complement strand
TTCTTCTCCCCTGCACTTGGGAGGGTTGCCAGGAAGGAGTGTTGTGGGCATTTTTAAAAAAAATCAACCTCATGTAGTTAAAAGAAATTGATAGAGGAAGTCAGGTTCAACAGCATGCAAATCTCCACAAACGTTTCCAGGGAATCTTTATGCTTTATTAGACTACAGGTCCGTTGTCATGATCTACAGGCAGGGGTCGTTTCGTAGAAAAAGAGCTAGGGGAACTCATTAGCATAACTCATTAGCATATGCCACACCCTCTGACATCACCGGAAGTGTGTCATGAGGCCACACACCCCTGACATCACTGGAAGTGTGTCATAAGGCCACACCCACCACTCAATTAATCTTAGTCTTAAAGGTTAGTCTTAAAGGTGCTATTTGTTAGTCTTAAAGGTGCTATTTGAACTCTTAGACTATTTTGCAGCAACAGACTAACACAGCTACCTCGGGGAAGCTCCTGGATGGGGCTGCGAGTCCTTGCGGAGGCCACGTGGAGTGGCCTCGGCCAGGCAGAGGGGGAGGACGCCAACTTACCCTCCTGCTTCTTCCTCCTTCTGCAACAGAATGAGGCTGGAAGAAGGGGGTGGCCGGAAGAAGGGGCTGGGCTTCGTCATGTGCCCCGCCCCCCTGCACCTCACCCGGGGAAACTGTGATCCCCTGCGATCTCCCCCGAAATGACCTCTGTCTACAGGTATATTGTTAGGAATGACAATGGGGTGGATCCATCACTACACTTAACATGATGCTGCAATTGGCTAAGAAAATTAAATCCAAGCGCGCGCGCGGGAATTGTCCAGGCGGGAGATTACATAATGAACGGGAGAGTCTCCATGCCTCATGAGAGCAGAAATATTCACACCAACAGTGGAATGCAAGCCCTCCCTTCTCCTCAAAGTTAGTCAGATAACCCAGTCTGGCAGTGCCAGTTCGCACGGTCTCGTGAGCGCCTCCCTATCGCTGTTTACAGCAAGCGAGCAAGCATGTGCAGTCGCGCCACAGTCAGGAAAGGACAAATACAAGTGAAACATGGCAGCTAGCTGACACAAGTGTAGCTCTAAGAATCACCTGGGAAGAGTAGCAGTTCCTAGAGCCATCCTTGTCACTTCCTGTATCAACTTCCAGTAAGTACATGAGGCTGATTTCTCCCCCTTATTTTTTCTCCCATCGCTGCTTTAATCAGCAGCAGGCAATGGGACCGAGGGGTGGGGGATCCCCTGCCCTCACTGAGGGCTTGACAGCCCTATGTTTGTGTGTGGTTCCACTAGGGTTGCCAAGACCCCCCTGTCCACTGGCAGGTGATGAGGGGGAAGGGCTGCCGGATCCAGGTTGGGAAACACCTGGAGATCTGGGGATGGAGCCTGGGGAGAACAGGGACCTCAGTGGAGTACATTGCCACAGAGTCCACCCTCCAAAGTATCCATTTTCTCCAGGGGAACTGATCTCTGTAGTCTGGAGATGAACTGTAATTCTGGGGGGATCTCCAGGTCCCACCTGGAGGCTGGCATCCCTAGGCTCCACCTTCCTATGGCAGCCATTTTGTGGTTAGCTCTGCCTACTGTAGCAGCCATTTTGTGTTTGCACCCACCAGCCTGTCAGAATTCCAAAGGTGCCCAAGGATCAAAAAGGTTGGGGACCCCTGGTATAGGCTGGAGATCCACCGCCTGCAGCAGGAAGCTGAAAACCCTAAAGATGACACCCCCCAAATGTCATACATCCCCCCCAAATTGTAACTTGCATGCGAATATATGGAGAACCCTAGTCGTGCATTGGAGTCAATACCGTATCTATATTTGTATATGATAAACTGCTGCAAACAAATGTTACTGGTTGACAGGCATGTATTAAAGCCACATATTTCTATGTGGCATCATTGAGGGTGAAGGCAACTATGAGTAAGTGAAGGTAATGTAAAATAATAAGCAAATATTTTAATAAGGAATACTAAAAATTGTCCAAAAGGGCACTGCCAGAAATGTTCACAAAAAGCTGTAAGTATATATTAAAAAGTGGTGTAATGGTTACACTCAGACTAGGATCATTCTAGAATATCTAACTCTGTCATGTGACGCTTGCTGGATAACCGTGAGCCAGTCACTCCCTCTCATCCCAAACCACCTCACAATGTTGTGAGGATGAAACAGAGCAGGGGAGAACGACGTACACAACCCTGAGCTCCTTGGAAGAAAGGCAGGATGAAAATGTGCTAAATGATGAACAACAGTGTTGGAGGGAGAGCGACTCAGCATGCCTGGACATTAGGGGATGCTACATTACTCTAAGGGTGTATAGGTGTTATCTCTGTGACTAGGACACCTCTCTTTGTCTTAACTAGGGACGCCAGGTCTTACCTGGCTGCTGGTGGGGGGGGGGGTCCCTCTCATCCTCTGGGACTTCTTCTCTATGGTTACCATAGAGTTTTTTCTCTAACAATAGAGCGCCCCTCCCAACGTGCCCTGCGCAATGACATCACCTCTGGGTGATGTCATTGTGCCGGGCATGTTGGCGCAAATGGGGCTCTTTGGGGGCATGGTTTCCCCTGCCAGCCAGATCAGGGCCAGCAGATCGGGGGGCCCAAAAGCGTGCAACCCCCCACTGGGGGACTGGCAGCCCTAGTCTTAACCTGGGAGCTGGCCCCCGTAGCTAGGGAGTTTTGGGGGAGGGGGGCTCGGGGGGCCCGCCAGCTAATTAAATGAAAGTACAGTGCAGGTGGTAAGTTGGAGCACTTTGGGGGCAGCCCGGGAGGGAGGGGGCCCAGAAGAAACACTAGGGGGCCCAGCCCCGTGGGCCCCACGTTAGCTACGGGCCAGCGCTGCCCT
Source organism: Gekko japonicus (assembly GCF_001447785.1). Lineage (NCBI taxonomy): Eukaryota > Metazoa > Chordata > Lepidosauria > Squamata > Gekkonidae > Gekko > Gekko japonicus. The sequence goes on along the minus strand of NW_015163656.1, from coordinate 156,778 downwards.
CTGACCCCTTCTCTCCATTTGTTCTCTCCCTCTTTGCATATGGCCTTCCATGGGGACACACATCTCTGCAGGTAGAGACAATGCCCTCATACTCTCACACACATGATGCCAGAGAAGCCAGCCATTTGTGATAGGGGAAAGTCCTCTTTGGATTAGGCTTCTCTCCCTCTTCTTTTTTCTGCAACTTGAATGTGAACTGGATCTACTTGAATAAATGTTAAGTTTACCCTTTTTGCAATATACTTCTTGGGAGATTTATTTACTGCATTCAGTATCACTATGACTGGGCGAACTCTGCAGTATTTACGAAATATCCCAGTAAAGAGATGTGTCTCTGCTTTTGTTGTTGTTCAGTCGCACAGTCGAGTCCGACTCTTTGCGACCCCATGGACCAGCTCCCTCCAGGCCTTCCGGTCTTCCGCCATCCTCTGAAGTTTGCTCAACTTCATGTTCGTTGCATCGATGACACTGTCTAACCATCTCATCCTTTGCCGTCCCCGTCTTCTTTGACCTTCAATCTTTCAATCTTTCAATCCTTCAATCTTTCAATCCTTCAATCTTTCCCAGCATCAGGGTCTTCTCCAGGTCTTCTCTCTGCTTTAGTCAGTTTTAATATGAAAATTCACAAGAGTGAATGAAAATAACAGATCATTAAAGGCAACAGGGAAGAAGCCATTTACTGTCTGTTTCTGTGTTCAGTCTCACTGCAAGGACTGCCCTGGACAATCTTTAACAAATCATTGTTTTAAAACTTATAATTATTAATTATACAATTTATACAACTTATAACAACTTATAATAAAACTTATAATGATTACAATAACTTATTCTTCTCTTGTAAAACTTATAATAATGAGTTCGCTTGGCACAACCTGGGCTACATTACAAAGATCTGGGGAACAACTTGAAATGACTCCTCCGTGAAACAGATTTTGGCAGGAATTGAACATGGACATCTGTTTAGCAGTTCCTTCTCAAGTAAGGGCTCGCCTGCCACTCTCCATCCTGGGTTTACACGTAGATTTAAAAGCCCACTGGGCACATTGGAAAGGCAATAATGGAGAAAAGAGCAGCAGAACAATGGAGTTTTCATTTTGATCTCTTTTTTGTCAGATATCCCAGCTGAAGTTAAAGTAGACCTTTTGCAATGGTGAAAATGATGACTTGTGAATCAGTCACCAGTGGAAGATTTGCACATATTACTGCTTGCACTGGGAGCTGAAAGTGATGCCTAATGAGAAAATAAAATGGCTATAAAAGATGGAAATTATTATGAGACTGGGTTTTTTTCCAGCCCCTTTCCCTCTGCTCCTTTTGTGTGGCAGTGATGCTGATCTGCACTAGGGATCCTTCAACACACAACAGTTTGATTAAAGGTCTGCTTGCCAGTCACAACAGGGAGCTGTTTATCATCCATCAGTTGGCTTTTTGTGAACAGTTTGAGCCTGTTCACTGAGTTGCTTTTCACATATTTGAGAGGTAAAGTACAGTGCGATCGGACATGTTTCATGCATGCAGATTTCTCACACAGCCTAATAGGGGGATCCACTTCCCTCCCCCCACATACCAGCTTTTGCTGCTCCCTCCCATCATTTAATTACCTGACATGACTATCCATGACCTTGGCTGAATCATCTCACCTGCTGTGCAGATACAAACTCCCCCACAAGACAAGGAAATTAAACTCTGCCATTACAGCTACTGCACAGTTAAAACAGCTGTTCAACAAACATTTGATGTGGATGGCAGACAGGTAATTGGAGTTTCAGCTCATGGATGAGCAAACACAGTAGTTAGTTAATTAGTTAGTTAACTTCATTTATATCCAACCTTTCTGCCCAGTTGGGGACCCAACACTGACATCATTCTTCTCTTCCCCATTTTATCCTCCCAACATCCCTGTGAGGTAGGTTAGAAGAAGAAGAAGTAGAAGAGATTGCATTTATACCCCGCCCTTCACTCAGAGTCTCAGAGTGGCTTACAAACTCCTTTCCCTTCCCCGCCCCACAACAGACACCCTGTGAGGTGGGTGGGGCTGGGAGAACTCTGACACAAACTGCTCTTTTCCAAGGACAGCTGTGCCAGAACTATGGCTTGCCCAAGGTCATCCAGCAGCTGCAAGTGGAGGAGTGGGGAATCAAGCCCAGTTCTCCCAGACTAGAGTCCATGCTCTTAACGACTACACCAAACTGGTTAGGCTGAGAGTGTGTGACTGGACAAAGATTGCCCAGCAAATGTCCAGGGCAGAGCAGGGATTTGCACCTATGTCTCCCAGAGTCTAGTCTGACACTCTAGCCATTACACCACACTGCCTCTCAGTATGTTCACCCATTCAGCATGTTTGCCAGAAATTCGTTGCATCCCAAATCTAAACACCACCCTTCTCCTCTTTGCACAACTTTCAGTATCTACTCCTGTAAACTGATTTTGTCATTGCCTGTGTTAATTCTCACCAATTCTACTAGCTTTCAAGAGAGAGCAAATATCATATCCCCACTGTTGTGAATGCTATATTTTCTAAGAGTAGCCACTTGGGGAAGTCTCCAGAAAAAATGGCATGTAAATTTTCAAACTGATCAGTCTATAGTTCCTTCTGCAGTATCAGAGGATGCATCTTCAGTTCAGTTCTTCCCAAGATTTTGGGCAGGGTTTTTTGGGCAGTATGCGGGCTGCTTCTATAATGGTCAGAGGCCCTAGGGGTGCCAACCTCCAGGTGGTGGCTGGAGATCACCTGCTGTTACAACTGATCTCCAGGCGACCAAGATCAGTCCACCAGGAAAAGATGGCCACTTTGGAAACTGGACTCTGTGGCATTATACCCCATTGAAGTCCCTCCACTCCCCTAACCCCGCCCTCCTCAGACTCCACCCCCAAAATCTCCAGGTATTTCCCAACCCGGAGCTGGCAACTAAAATCAGGGCTCAGGAACCCATGGGCATGTGAAATTCACATATGGCTCTTCGGCTCTGAAGTCATTCTTGACTCTTACTGGGTTTTGTTTGTGGCACCTGGACAATATCCCATGATTTGTTAGAAGAACAGTTATACAAATGAGTGACCTGTGACCCAAGATTTCACATCAAAGGATTCTCCTTTTATGGGCCCCAGCCAGTGAAATACGTGGTTTCCATGTAGCTTTTTTAAGTAGGCTGCAAAGGAAATACACTCGGGAGTCATATTTTGCTATTAATGGTACAAAGATTTGCTCCTGGCAGCACTCTGTTTCAGAAAAGTTTTACTGATTGATATGAGTTTTGATATAGCATGATACTAGGGTTTGTCAGGTCCATCGGACCAGCGGGCGGAGGATGGCGGTGAACTTACCAGGAGTGGGGAGGGAAGAAGCCAGAAATAAACGCAACGTACCCATGTCACCCAGAAGTGATGTAGGCACGTCAGGAACAACGCTCTGGCTTGTGGGCAAAACCTCTCTAGTAGAACTAGCTTCTGCCATAAACCTTTGCCCCAAACCCAGAGCATCACTGCTCCAACGTGCCCAACATGTCTGGATCACTTCCGTGTGACATAGGCATGTCACATTTATTTCTGGCCTCTTGCCTGTTGGGGGGTGTAATGGGGAGCAGAGGGGAGACTGGGGGACCTTGACGCACACTGGGGGCTCTGGCATCTCTACATGATACAATGTTTTAAAACGAACAACTAAGATGAATTGAAAACAACTCCAGAGAACTTGGATCAAATGCATTTATGAAACAAAACCCATAGATGTTGAGACTGTTTTGCCCAAGGGAATATTCATGATAAAATATTTATTAGCCTTTCGAAAAGGAGAACTGGACCAGGAAAAAAGTAAGACAGATCACCTTTAGCCCAGCTAATTGGATCCAAATTTGGGAGATTTGTGTGTGCATGTGTGGGGGGAATGTGTGTGTGTGAAGTCCTCTGCAGATACATTTCTCCTCTGTCTCTCATTTGCTGCTGGTATTCAAGTTATTTCCAAATGGTATGTTTTCTTAGGAGTTGTCCTTTGGGCATTAAGAATGTTTTATTGTATTTCTACAACCATCAAGATCAACACCTGTTGAACAGATTTTATTGTTTTATTGTCAGTTTCCTGGAGTCCTTTGTTAAAGTGGCTTTCACCCATTCCACATTTTTCAAACAACATTGTTAAAAAAAAAAGGTATCTGGATGAAGCATATTGGGGATAAAGGTCTTTATGTCAGAAGGTGAATTTCTCTTTATTAAATGTCCAGCTCACCTCTTTCAAAATGCAACACAGTCATAAAACGTATGGTATTTCTACATGGGTTGGATACAGCCAACCTTTTAGCTCTATCATTCCCACCCAGTTCTCTTCCTCACTACAGCCCATCCCACATGGCTTTTGTCCATGCAGGTGTCAATGATTACCAGAATAGCCATTTTGGAGGTCAAAGGGGACCCCTCGTCCTCTTCTCAACAATGGAGAAGCTGGGTGGACCCAACCCTTTGCTTGGTCAACAAAATTCCTTCAACATCCAGGCTCCAGTCTCAAAGGTCATATTAGCAAACTTGCTCCTCTTTCAGTAATGTACGGTACTTTGCAATCTTACTCCTTTGCATATTAGGCGACACACCCCTAATGTAGCCAGTCCTCCAAGAGTTTACAGTAGCCCCTGTGAGAAGAGCTCTGTAAGCTCTTGGAGGATTGGCTACATTAGGGGTGTGTCGCCTAATATGCAAAGGAGTTCCTGCTACAAAAAGAGCCCGCCTGTCTAAAGACCACTGAAGTCAGTGAGCTTAGAAGGGTGTAACTGTTTAGGATGCCACGGATAGCCACTTTTTCAGCAAGGGAAGAGGTTACGCTTCAAGACCTCTTTATGAGAAGGAAGATAATACAAAGAGAATTGTCTGGCCATGAGATTGGCTAGGACTGGCTCTGTTTGCATGGAAGTGCAGGAGTCCTTTCAGTCTTATAGCTTTTTGCTGGAAATATTTCCAGCAGAGTAGCTGATAAAGTGTCTCAGTCCCTTGCCTTTGTTTTTCTCCTTATTTGGTAAATCTTCTAGAATAACGTCCTTGTTGTTGTTGTTCAGTTGCACAATCGAGTCCAACTCTTTGCGACCTCATGGACCACATCATGCCAGGCCTTCCTGTCTTCCGCTGTCCGCCGGAGTTTGCTTAATTTTATGTTCATTGCATCTATGACACTGTCTAACCATCTCAACCTTTGCCGTCCCCATCTTCTTTGACCTTCAGTCTTCCCCAGCATCAGGGTCTTCTCCAGTGAGTGCTCCCTTCTCATTTGGTGGCCAAAGTATTTGAGCTTTGGCTTCAGTATCTGGCCTTCCAGGGAACAGTTAGGGTTGATTTCTTTTAGGATTGACTGATTTGATCTCCTTTCAAGTCCAAGGGACTCTCAAGAGTCTTCTCCAGTATCTCCATTGGAGAAGGAAATGGCAACCCACTCCAGTATCTTTGCCAAAAAAAACCCATGGACAGTAACAAAAGAATAATGTTGTTGTTCAGTCGCACAGTCAAGTCCAACTCTTCGTGACTCCATGGACCACATCACGCCAGGCCCTCTTGTCTTCCATCGTGCTCCGGAGTTTGCTTAATTTCAGGTTCATTGCCTTGATAACACTGTCTAACCATCTCATCCTTTGCCGTCCCCTTCTTCTTTGACCTTCAATCTATCCCAGCATCAGAATCCTTATCATTTCAGAATTAAACTAGATTATCCCTGAATTTCCCTGTCATCTTGGCAAAGACTCATGATAGTGTTTCAGTTTCTTCCATGTTGTTATAGAGTTTAGAGATGCCTTCCAGGTCCCCCAAAGATCCAACCCCAGCCCCTTATGAAGGAAAACCAAACTATTTATTTTAGATAAAATACAGCTCAGGTCCAGCAGCATTAACTACAGTAACTCCAAATGCCAATTAGCAAACCCCTGCTGATTCTTTTTCACAAGCTCCTCCAGGAGGCAGATGGTTTTCGTGGCAAACATTAACTCTGCAATAACCACACAGTCCTTTCTTATACCCTTTACCACCCACAAATCCCTGACAATTTATGAGTTCATTCCCCTCAGCATGAACTAGGGCTGCCAAGCCCCCAGTAGGGGTGCGGGCAGGGGTCATGGGGGGGGGCGACGCGGGGGGACGCCATCCCCCCGGGTGAGGTGCGGGAGGGCGGGGCCTGGAGCTCCCTGCTGGTGCCCGCTGGAGGTCGCCGCCGGCTGTGGGGAGGACACACTTCCGGTGATGTCAGGGGGTGTGGCATATGCTAATGAGTTATGCTAATGAGTCCCCCTAGCTCTTTTTCTACGAAATGACCCCTGGGTGCGGGATCCCCCACCCCCAGGTCTCTTTACCCACTGCTGCTGGGAGCAGAGGAGGGAGAATTTTTTTAGTGCAGCCTTGTGTACTTAACAGAAGTTCTTACCAGAGGTGACAAAGGGTAGCTCTAGGAATCACCAAACCATAGAGTTTTTGGTGAATTCTGAAAAGTAGAAAAGGCCACATTTAAAAAAAAAAAATCTCCCACAACACAGCACCCCCCCCCCCCAACGCTCCTGCCAGTTGTCAGGGTCTGCCTCGCAATCCTAGCATGAGCAGCTCAAATGCCCGGTTACCTTTGTATACTTGGTGAGCTGACATAATTAACTGATGCTCCACCACATTAAACCCAAGAGGTAAGTCAACATTGGCTTACAATGGCTACACTGGTACATCAGATTCACATGTCATTTAAGAACAATTCTATGCTTACGTCTGTGTTGCAGGCTTAAAATACCTTTGTAGTAGTATTTTAATTATATCACTAGTTTTCTTGCTGATTCATTCATGTTTTCCTGTAGTTGTGAGGTCATACCGGGTTCATCTATTGGTCAACTCTGATTGCATAAGGGTTTTCTTTTCTCCTTGACAGCTAATTAGAACCGTTACAGAAACACTAGATGTATTGCCTTTTAATGGAGATTAAAAGTTAAGTTTGGCCTTCTAATATTGCTTTTAAAAAGATAATGTGCACATATCAGATGTACTTTTAGATGAACCTGCTTGATTATTTCATCAATAGTTAAAAACCAATCATTTACCTAGATGATCATCACATGTTTAAGTTAGACGAAATTTAGTGCAAAACAAGATTGCTGTTTTTCTGTATAAATGCATTGATGTGTTAAGCAAATCAGATTTCTCTGGACAGAATTTTTAGAAGAGATTAGGGCTTAGATCACACACTCTCAATAATCCACTTTTCAATCAACTTTCAATGCATTTTCCAGCTGGATTTTTACTGTGTGAACTGGCAAAATCCAGGTGGAAAGTAGATTGAAAGTGAATTGAAAGTGGATTATTGAGTGTGTGTGATCGCAGACTGTGTGTGCAACTTGGGTTTACAGAAAAAATCCTGAAAGTTGTTTAAGACAATAGTCTGAAATCTGGTTTGCTTTAAATTTTACTTTAACATGGTTGAGAAATTTTAGCAGATTTGGTCATTTTGGCAGTTGCTTTTTCAGTCGCTGTAGGGTTAGTTTTCACATTTGTATTTTCTAGTCGCTGGCAGAGAGGAGGGCGTTGGAGAAGGAGCCATCAAGGAAGGAGCCATTAAACTCCAAGCACAGAATACTCAGGTTCATAGGGCACAGCTACATGATCTGTCCGACTGGTTTCAGATCTCAGATGCATAACTGGGTTCACCATCAGAAGTACATCAGGGGAGGGGACCTCACCTTAGAAAACATTTATTCACTCAGTGCTGCAAGGGAGCACTGCAAGGGCATGCGGAACCAGAGAAAAGGAGCAAAAAGTTCCCCCTGCTACCCTTTCCATTCATAAAAGCTGGACAGGAGGGAGATTAGAAGCTCCTTCCCTCTCGCAGCAATCCCTTGCAGCCCCAAGTGAAAGAGTGCTTTTTAAGGGGGACTTCCTCCAATAGACATCTGACTGCAAGTTTGGTTGCACACCTGTGCTCCAACATATGCCAGGGATATCGTGTAGTTTGACCCTTAGTTATGCCAGTGGCACTGGTGGAAGCAGGACAATGGCTTACTAACTCACACCCTGCTGCCAGGTCATACCTAAAGATACAAAAACTTTGAAGAGCCAAATGGCTAGAAAGTAAGCACTTACTTTTGGGGTAGGAAGATGCAAATGACCCCTGAGTGGGACAGACTACACAAGGCAGATTGAAAGTTCTCAGGACACAAGGAAGAAGTCTCTCTTCCATTTTGAGCAGCTCTTTGGTTGGGCATGATGAGACTCAATCTTGTCTACATGGCTAGGGACAGTGGAGACCAACCAGAAAATCTAAGGTAATGATGAACTTTAAACTACTGTAACTTCAAGTAAAGATAGCCTATCCTAAATTAATCATCAGTTAGAACGTTACTAGTTTAAGGAAAGGGGACTATGAGTTTTTACCTTTTCTTTGTTCCCTTGCTCAGCCCAAAAGCTTGAACAGAACATGTGTATTCTTTTATTCGTTTATTAAATATGCAGAGTTTCAATAAAATGCCCCCATATGTGGTGCAGCAAAGTGCGGCAACTTGGTAGAGCAACACAGGTGCAGAGTGCCAGATGCATGACCCTGTTTAGTTGGAGATTCGCACAGTATCAGCAGCAGCAGGTACCCAGCTTGTTTTTAGCATCCCTATATCTAAGCCTTCAAAGCGTAAGGTATATAATACTTCTCAGGTATATCACATTTGCAGGGGTAATTCCACAACAGATTTCTTAAAGAAAGCTGGTATTTGTTCCACTCATGGTTCAGTATCCTTGATTACTATAGAAGGCTGAAGGTGGAAATCTGTCCATCTAATGACCAAAACAAGGGATGAAAATTTTCATCATTCCAACAGGGAGCGAAGCCAAAATATACATACAAGAGGGTGAGAGTTCCCCCCTTTACACACTTGAATAATCTTGGAAGACAGGTTTCAAGTGACAAACGGCAATTTATTTGTTCTTGCAGAATGCAAAATATATATACAATGAAATGTAACGCATATGAAAGTATTGGCGACCTGCCAAAATTAGGCTCCTTCTTCTTATCCAAACATATAAGAATTCTTGATTTTCTCCAAGATAGCCTCATAGTCTGATTGGTTTCCAGGTGGCTGAGGTCTCCTCCAAATAAAGTTTTTAAAGCATTGCATTTTTTTCCCTATAGACAGTAGTTCAAAAGCACAACCGTAGCAACCTCCAAGGAAACACAAAATTCATTGGGGTGTTTTAAAACAAAAAATCTTGCAGAACAAATTCTAATCATTAATTTCTTTCTTTTTTTAATGTTGGAACCAAGCCCTTGGGTCATCTCATTAATAATATCACATACTATCTGAAACCACTCAACGTGCTGCGAAAAAGCATGTCCAGAACAGTCAGGCAAAACACGACACAATGACTTAAAGTACAGTCCTGACGGCTGCCTGTGCTGCCTGTGCTGCCTTGCTAAAGGATCCCAGCAGAGACAAAGAGGCAGGGGAAAGACCAAGAGGGTCTTGCTGCAACCATGCCAGTGTCTCCAGCAACAACAACACTGATGCCTCCTCTATAGGGCACAAGTGTGACAGCAAGGTTGTGATGGACAGGACAGACAAACCCAAGCACGGGGCTACAGGACCGGAGACCCAGCCCTGCACACACCACAGCCAAGGGGTGGGAAGGTTCAGGGCCACAGACTACAGGGCTGTCTACTGCACACTCCCGCCACCCTCCTACAGGACCAGAACCGAGCCAGACTGTAACAGCATGGCTGATAGAGTTGGCAAGGGCCCAGCAATCTCATTTCTCATACCAGCCTAGGCTGTATCCTTGAGAGATCGCTGGGCCCCTTGCCAAGTTATTATCTTTCCGCAAACCCTATGCTTTCAGTTGCAACTACAAATCAGTACAAGGCACACAGAATTCTTTAACAAGGCATACTGTTCAGAACAGACAATTGAACATGTATCTAGGATTAGTTTCTTGAACATGCATCTAGGAAAGGGTCCCAGCTAACAACCTGGGGGAGGGGTGGAGTGCAGGGTATATCCAGCAAGCCCTCCTGAGCACAATGGAACTTATTTCTGATTAAATGTGCATCGACCATCGCTTGGGATGCACTACTGGCTGTCTGGACTGGAGCAACTGTGCATGCCGAAAGCAACCATAATGCCGCACCACCCATTCCATGAGGACATACCCTGACTTGCTGACATGGCCATTTATGGAACTGGCCTGCAAGCCGGCTACCTGCTGTTGACTGAAAGGCAGCTCCCTCCTCTGCCACTTTAACACCTTGGAAATGAGAGCTATCTCGTTTAATTTAAATTTAAATGTAGTTGCTTAGAACTTCGGCTCCCCCTCCCCGCATCCTACGGAGAGAAATTTAATCTTGCATGCTGGAAAAATCCATGCTTTGTTTCAAACTGGGAATTTTCCCTGGCATTATTATTTTCTTTCGGTTGAGTGAGCTGATATTTCATTGTTCCCTGGGAAGCAATTAGTTGGAATAAGCACCTGCACTGTACAAAACCTCACAGTCCGAGCCAAACAAATTTGAACTCCGTTGCTTGCAAGCCAGACGTTAACAAAAGAAAGGAACAGAATACCGAATTTGCGCTTACTGTGCTGTTTTCTCCACCAGATAAGGCCGACGTATATTATTAGGAAAAGGCTAGCGATCGTATCCCATTTGTCAGAATAGCTCCCATCTGTAATTAAGAGTCAGGAAGAAATCTTATCGTACCATCAATATGAGGCCAATTCATAATGCTTTTTAATTAGTTACTATAAAATTGGACAAAGGCTCCCAAAGACGCGCAGTCCCAAAGGCTGCGTCTACTGAGGTTTCTACTGGTTATTGTTTTTATAAGATGCCTTTGAAATCACGTAATATTCTCATTGATTTCATTTATTATTTATGCAGGTTTTTAAAAGGAGTTCCAAAAGACCTCCAGGATCAGTGCAGGGAAACATGTTAGCAGGCATATCAAATAGAGACAGTCCTGCCCAAATGCACGGTGCTGTAGGCGTGCTGGTTATACTTTTGAGTGGCTTGTTTCAGATTTTGCACACTACAGCTAAACATGCTACAAAAATCTGTAAAACCAGCTTAACAAAAACTACAGCAGGATACCAAAAAGTGAATCAGGGGCATGGCCAAGTCCCCGAATAGATTATTTTCTATACAAAGAGTCAACAATAGGTCAATCAATAATAAATCAAGCAACTACAGGGGAAACTGCAAGCCGCATCTCTCTAATCATGCAAGGAGCTTAGATAGTCTTCAGGCTCTGCTTAATTCCAAATTAGGTCCAAAAAAGAGAGAATCACAATAATCTCGCGGGAGCAAAACACCATGAATTACACAAACCATGATGAATTATGAAAAAATGTGATAAATTTACTACTAAGTATTGATGAACCTAACAAAGCACAATTAATATACCATAGAATTAAAGATAATCAATCATAATATAGTAAAACAATTTGCACATAGCACTCCTAGTATTCTGTCGCACAACTAGAGTCAAATAGTTAATTGGATAGAGCTCTCTGAAAACCTGATGGTACCATTTCATTCACATGCTGCAGGACCCCACAAGTCATACATATCAAGGGTGTTCAGGCCCCCGCAATGCACCCAATACTATATGATCCCATAATATGTGAAATGGGCAATGTGCGGATCTTCCATGCATTTGCACCTTGCAGTCATGCACAGCTGGTGGTCTCTGATAACATGTGAATGGAACGCCTCAGGGGCCTACGGCTGAGGAAGGAAGTGGCATTTAGACAGAGTCACCAACTTCCAGGCGGCACCTGGAGATCACCCGCTATTACAATTGATCTCCAGGCGATCAAGATCAGTTCCCTTGGAGAAAACGGCGCTTTGGAGAGTGGACTCTGTGACATTATCCGATGCTGAGGACTTAGGGTTGCCAGGTCTCTCCTGGCAACTGGTGGGGGATGGGGGGACTTACCAGGAGCAACAGGGAGGCCCATCGGATGTGCAGCAACGTGTCTACGTCACTGCCTACGTGACCCGGAAATGACATCATCACTTCCAGGATGTCGGGGCTTCTACCATAGACTTTTTGCCCAAATACCAGAGCATCGCCCTGATGACCCAGACATGATGACATCACTTCCAGGTCATGTGGGCAGTGACATAGACATGTTGCTGCATCTCCCTATTTTTCGGGGTAAGTTCTTCCTGCCGGCCAGCTGAATGGCGGTGGGGAGGTGGGACCTGGCAGCGGGGGAACCCCACCTCCACTAGGGGGTCTGGCAACCCTAGCTGAGGTCCCTCCCCTCCCCAAACCCCACCCTCCCCAGGCTCCACCCTCCAAATCTCCATGTATTTCTCAACCCAGCCCAGAACTGGCAACCCTAGACCTCAAAGAAGCCTCTCTTCCACAAAGGCCTGGGGCCTTGGGTAAAGTTTGCAATAGTCCTATTGTGTAGTGGGTTGACCGCATGGCTAGGCCCACTCAGCTCCCATAACATGCTGCACGCTTGACTCTTACACAACTAAGACAAAGACAAACGGCCAGGAGGCCAACTATCTACATATCCAGGGGACACCCCTGGATCCCATTGGGGGGTTCGAATTTCCCTCCCATGTTTCTATTGGCTCCCTGTGGAAGAGACCAGGAGCCCAGTTCCCATTGTTCACCCAGGGTCAAGCCCTGGGTAGTCGCTGGCCCCTGGTGGCGGCCAGAGGACACAACAAGTCCTATATTTCCCAGGCACCTTCCAAGCTTCAGGATTGAAGGAAAATGGAGAGGAAACAGACACCGATCCCTGTGAAGGAGGGAGCGCTCTAATGGAAAGTATACCAGGCCCTGCCCAGAGAAGGAGGGTGTTATCTCCCTTGGACGCTGAGCAGCTGTGAGGCTGCTTTTGGAGGGAGCTGATCCCTCACCCTCTGCTGGGGTGAGTCTGGCCTACTTGCATAAGCGTTTGCATAAGCGTAAGTAAGAACTAAGTAAGATATTTGCATAGGGTTGCCCGCACCAAGTTGGGAGATAACTGGAGATTTAGGGGATGGAGCACGAGAGGGGTGGGGTTTGTGGAGGGGAGAGACTTTAGTGGGATATGCCACAGAGTCCACCTTTCAAAGCAGCCATTTCCTCCCGGCGAACCGATCTCTGTCACCTGGAGATCAGTTGTGATTCCAGGAGATCTCCAGCCACCACCTGGAGATTGGCAAGCCAGGGAACTTTGTTGGTTAAGCCCTAGAACCAGAGCTGTGGCAGTCAGGCCTGAAGGGGGCAGAAAGAAAGGAGGGCGTGTGTGGGGAGGAAGAGGACCCTAGAAGGGACAGGGTGGCAAACCTGCCTGGTCCACACCAACAACAACAAACAACAAACAAATACCTTTATTGGCATAAAATATAAATAGTTGCCATAGGGACCTGGTCCACACCAGTGTTCCCTCTAAGCTGAGTTAGTGTCAGCTAGCTCACAGTTTTTCAGCCTCCGGCTCACACATTTTTGCCTTAGCTCGGGGAAAGAGGGCTCCAGAGCAAACTAGTTTATGCAGCAGCCAAATCGCTCGCTCACGACTTTAATGCCAGGAGCTCACAAAGTAGAATTTTTGCTCACAAGATTCCACAGCTTGGAGGGAGCATTGGTCCACACCGGTCTGTAACAATAGGGCTCCTATCTTGGTTTTTATCACATGTGTGTGTGTGAAGTGCCGTCAAGTTGCAGCCAACTTATGGTGATCCTCTCATGGGATTTTCAAGACAAGAGACTTCAGAGGTGGTTTGCCATTGCCTGCCTCTGTGTAGCAACCCATAATTTCCTCGGTGGCCTCCCCTCCAAGCACTAACCAGGACTGGCCCTGCTTAGCTTCTGAGATGATCTGCCAAGATCAGGCTAGCCTGGGCCATCCAGGTCAGGGAACTTACCTAAACACCCGCCAGCTGCAAAGTGATCACTTGAACGCTTCCGCCAAAAACCGGGTTAAGAAAGAGTCCAGGATAATGTACTACACAGTCCTGTTCAAGCCTCCCCTGTGCATCTACTTCCAAGTCATGTGAGGGACTCTGAAGGTTCCTGATTAATCCCACACATTTTCTACCTATTGCATACATGTTCTATGAGAAGTTTTACTATGGATCAGAGATACTTGCTTGAGTTTCACACGGACCTACCGGATACTACATAGTTAGCTTTCTTAGGGCTGCAGAAGAACTATTCCTTGGAAACACTCTGCTAGATTGACTTCACGTACACATGCACACACACAAACACATCCCGTATGAGGATGAGTGTCAATGGCAAATTCTTATTCTGTCTACTTTTCTAATGAGTAGCTGCCTGCCCCCCCCCCAAAAAAAAGCTTGAAACCATGGCATCTGTGGAGAAATGTATTTTACTTTGGAGGTTTGGACTGCACCAAAATCTTCACCATTCGTTTATTTTATTTTTTAAGTTCCCCCCCCCCTTGTAGCAAAGAACAGGCAGGAGGGGGGAAATCAATTCAGTTGTTCTCCTCTAGCCTCACCCAGCCATTCTTTAGAATTGTTAATGGCCTTCCTGGCTGGAGACAATGCTCTAGCTAGAAGCTGATACCTTGCAAAGAAGTTCTCTTTCTGGTAATTTCAGGGAAGACTGCTTTGACTGATGAAGGGAGTGGGTGGAAACAAAGATGATAAAAACCATGTGGCATAGAGGGGAATGGTCTCTTGGGCTGATTCCATTTAGGAAGAAGGGGGTCTTACAATCTGTTTTTTCCTGCTGAAAGCTGCTTTAGCCATGTGGGGGGCTGCAAGCCTGAAGGTAATGGGAAGCCTTTAGAACACTAACTTCTAAGCTTAAACAACTGCCTTAGAATAAGATCACCTAGGGCACTACAGAGTGAGGGACAGAGGAACTGCATGTTTACACCTTTCTTTTGGGTTCCTTTGCTCAATCTGTTGCTGTGCCAAGAGTATGTGTGTGGATATATTTTTTTTAATAAATTGCTTATAATTTTTGATGCTTGCAATTGTTCTCCGACCTCCACCATTCAATTACACTATTTAAAGTGGGTGCCACAGGGGTCGTTTCGTAGAAAAAGAGCTAGGGCGGCTGCCACCGCCAGCCTTGCAGCTCCACTGCCGAGCCCCATGAGGGGCCCGGTGGTGGACCTGCAAGGCCAGTGGGAGTGCAAGGAAGCCCCGCGAAGGCCCTCCCTGGCCCCAGGCAGGCAGGGGTGGGGAGAGGCAGGGAGGAAGCAACTTACCCTCCCTCTTCTCCTGCCTTCTCCTGGCTGAATGAGGGCTGGAAGCAAGGCGGCCGGAAGCAGGGGCGGGGCTTCATCATGTGCCCCGCCCCCGTACCTCACCTGGGGGGACTGCGATCCCCCATTATCCCCCCCGAAATGATCTCTGGGGTGCCACCAGAAGGTGGGCAGTCAGTTGGCAAGCTGATAATCCCTCAGTGGCATGCAAGTGTAGTATGCTGTCTCCATGATAACCAAACGCTGGGTTGCGGGACATGCAGGCACAAAGCAGGACCTTTGAATGGCAATGCAGGGAATGGAGCTGGGAGTCCTGGTCGTCTCAGTGGTTGGTTCTTACAAACACCAGATGGTCACAGTGGGTGAGAGGGAGGGAGGGAAAAACACTCAGAGGGTGGAGAAACCTGGGCGAGTGGCACATATGTGAGGTGGAGACCTGTACAGCTGCAAGTGTCCAGATGCCTTGGAGGGCAAGACAAAACAGGACCTGGAGGGGCTGTCCTGCCAACAGCTTGGTTCACATATCACAACAGGCCATGGTTTAATCATTTCGTGAATGAGCCGAGGTTTCTCATTTGAGAAACTATACGTTGCTCAGATGCTGGATCTGATCATACTTGATGAGCCAGTGTAGTACTAGAGGGGCTACGCAGGTAAGGTAAGAATAAGAAATAAGGAGCCTTCTCCAAGTCAAACAAAAGGAACTTTTCTTCACTCAAAGAGTGGTTGGCTTGTGGAATTTGCTACTGAAAAACAGACCGATTTCACACAAGAGCTGTGCTGCAGTCACGCCTCCCTTTGCCCCGCTTCTATTGGTCAACTTCCCACTCGAAGCCGCGCGGCCGCATTTTGACCCGCGGCTTCACCTGATTTTCTCCGCAGTTTCATGATCCTCAAAAAACAGGATCACAAAACCGCGGGGAAAATTGGGCGAAGCTGTGGGTCAAAATGTGGCAGCGCAGCTTCGAGTGGGAAATTGACCAATAGAAGCAGGGCAAAGGGAGGTGCGACCGCGGCGCAGCTCTTGTGTAAAATCAGTCATAGTGCTGAACACTAGTTCCACTGATCTGATTGCACTGTTGTATGTTTTATTGCACTGTTTGCATGTGTGTGGTTGTTTATTACATTGTTTGTTTTATATTGTTTCTATTGCACTGTTTGAACCTGTGTGATCCATCTATAGTCTCAATGAGAAAGGCAGTCTATAACTGAAGAAAATAAAAAGGGTCTAGACATATTCATGGAGAATAGGTCCATCATGGGTCAATTAACCACAATGGCTAAGTGAAACCGCCATGTTGGAGAGGAGATGGATGAAAGCATCTCAACTGATTATTAAAAAAAAAATGAGCTGGGGGATCCTTAGGCTGATACGGCCCCTTCCACATGGGCAGGCCAGTTATTAAAATCCTCTGCTTTCTTTGCAAACCATAATTTTTTCATTACATGCAGATAGTAAACTGTTATTTATTCTCTCTGCCAAACTAGGATTAATCTAAATCAGGATTAAACCAGAGCTTCTTATCCTGGTTTGCAGGGCAGAGTGCAAACCAAAGTTTCTGGTTCAGATGTAATGACGAACGGTGGTTTGGTGCAGAAGCAGAACACTTCAGTCGTTTGGCCATTCCGTCCGAATCCTCTCTATGCATAATCTAAAGGCAAAATGCAAATACAATAGAACTCATACAAAATAATCTATCAGTTTAATACGTCTACCAATGTTAATTTGGGAAGGAGGTGAAAGAACAGATGAGCAATGAGAAAATTAGGTTTAGTTATTTATTTGAAAAAGATACACCCCACCTCTCCTGCCAATCAAAGATACTTAAAACCCAGGGGTCATTTCGTAGAAAAAGAGCTAGGGGAACTCATTAGCATAACTCATTAGCATATGCCACACCCCCTGACATCAGGGGCCCGGTGGTGGACCTGCAAGGCCAGCGGGAGTGTGAGGAAGCCCCGCCAAGGCCCTCCCTGGCCCCAGGCAGGCAGGGGTGGGGAGAGGCAGGGAGGAAGCAAGTTACCCTCCCTCTTCTCCTGCCTCCTCCTGGCTGAATGAGGGCTGGAAGCGGGGTGGCCGGAAGCAGGGGGCGGGGCTTCATCATGTGCTCCGCCCCCCTGCACCTCACCCGGGGGAACTGTGTTCCCCCGCGTTCCCCCCCAAAATGACCTCTGTTAAAACCACAGATTTCTACTGAGCTCCAATAAACTTGGAACTAACAATCTGAATCCAGGAAAGATGCTGTTATTTGTTGAACCGGGGTAAACTTCAATATCATACACAACTTGAAGCCTACTAAATCAAATGCAGCCCACCAACCACAGCAGCATATCCTGGCTCTAGAAAGCTCCTGTATTTGCTGTCTGTCTTAATAGTCTGCAAAAAATGGGATGGTGTCACCTAACCTGATATCCCACACATAGATAGCTAGTGGGCAGCATTAAGCTTGGAAGCTCATAAAGTGTATAAACCTAATACAGGAAGACGACTGAAAGAGATGTTTAGGGCTACAATTGTATGCAATTATACCAGGGAATAAGCCCCCTAAAACAGGAGACTGAAGTCTAACAAAACACCCACAAAATTGTACTGTAAATCAGAAGGGGGGGGTGGGTTGAGCATGCATTAAGAGTCCTAATATGCTGGTTTTTGTAACCTTATGAAACAGCGCCATCATGTGGCAAGCAGAAGACTGCACTTGTTTCCTTGCTTTACCAATGGAAGTCTGAATCATATTTGTCCGAAGAGAAAATAGTGCAAAGTCAGCAACTTTTTAAAAAAGAAGCATATTCCAGCACCACAATCCATAGGCAGTGTTCCCTCTAAGCTGAGTTAGTGTGAGCTAGCTCACAGTTATTTAGCCTCCAGCTCACAGATTTTTGTCTTAGCTCAGGAAGGGTGGCTCCAGAGCAAACTAATTTGTGCAATAGCCAAATCACTCGCTCACAACTTTAATCACAGTAGCTCACAAATTAGAATTTTCGCTCACAAGACTCCACAGCTTAGAGGGCGCATTGCCCATAGGTGCCATTGGAATCTGTTAACCTCCCCCCCCCAGCCCCCGATCTCCAACTAGGAACATAACATTAATCCAAAAACATTAACGCAAAAGATAATGTGTGCCAACCATCTGTTAAAGAAGGAGATTGTTAATTTTCAATTAAAGCACAATGTAATTTAAAAACTGTAATTTTTAAAATGGGGACAGAAGGCAGCATGGTATAGCCCGATCTTGGAAGTTAAGCAGCAGGGGTCATTTCCTGCAGGAGTGCACAGGAGCGGAGCTCCGCCAGTAAAGAGCCCAGAGGGCGGGCACATGCGACAAGCCCCGCCCCCTGCTCCCAGCAGCTCTCAGTCAGAGCAAGAAGCAGCC
>NW_015163656.1:127578-138217 GCF_001447785.1 Gekko japonicus | reverse complement strand
CCCCCCCCGCCCCCCGGTCCAAAACAGTCCAGTGGCACCTTTAAGACCAAGTTTTATTCAGGCACAAGCTCTCCCTCCTCTGCGAGGACAGATCTGCGCGTTTCCCCCCTCCCCTCCAATAGCTAGCAATCCAAAACAGTCCAGTGGAGCCTGAATGGTAGGTGTTGCCTTCTGACACACTTCCAGTGATGTCAGGGAGTGTGGCATATGCAAATAAGTTGTGC
This sequence comes from Gekko japonicus, assembly GCF_001447785.1. Classification (NCBI taxonomy): domain Eukaryota; kingdom Metazoa; phylum Chordata; class Lepidosauria; order Squamata; family Gekkonidae; genus Gekko; species Gekko japonicus. Next base: position 137,993 of record NW_015163656.1, on the reverse strand, counting down.
TAATGAACTCCTTCCCCTCTTTTTCTACGAAATGACCCCTGCTAAGCAGTATCGGTACTTGGAAGGGAGACCACCGAGAAAGGCCCTGCAGAGGAAGGCGATGGCAAACCGCCTCTGCTCCTCACTTGCCTTGGAAGCCCTTTGCTGGGGTGACCATAAGCTGGCTGCTGCATGTTTCACTTTACACACACCCACTTTTTACAGTGACCTATAATTTCATTTGTGATTCTACAGGTGATTTCTCTCCCCATCTCTTTACCATTGTATGATAATATTCCCAACCCAGTACTGATTTTTTCCCCAATAAAATTTTATTGTATTCCAGTACTGATTATTTGGTGGCTCTACAAACGTAATGGAGAAGAGAAGGCCCCAGTGCAGGACAAGCCGCCTGTTCACTCCCCAATTCCTCTTTGCATCTGCTTCCCCTAATCTCACAGAAATGAATGGAGCGCTGAAAGAAACTGAGTAGACTGGATTGCTAGCAGATCAGGACACCAGGGGATTGGAAGATGCCGCATGGGGATGTCACTTCAAGAAGCAACAAGCAAAACAATCATATGCTAAGCGTATGGACTAACTAATAAAGATTTGATCTCCAAACTAGACTCCACTTGGAAGTTTGTTTCATACAGGGAATGCAGAAAAGAGGATTTTTAGTTCTAGCTTTGATCAGGGCTACTTTTGGGCAGGAACGCACAGGAACGGAGCTCCGGCTGGCTCTTGAGTTGGCCACACCCAGCAGGAACTCATTAGCATAATAGGCCACACCCAACAGCAGGAGTGCAAAGGAGTTCCTGCTACAAAAAAAACCTCTGGGTTTTGACAACAAGGTAAACAGAATAAGAAGCAAAAGGGGTGTGTGGCTGGATGACCACACTTCTGATAACATGGGGGTGCAGCCTAATATGCTAATGTGCTGTGCTGTCAAGGGTGTGGCCTAATATGCTAATGAGTGTCTGCTGTTGGGTGTGGCCTATTATGCTAATGAGTTCCTGCTGGGCTTTTTCTACAAAAAAAGCCCTGGCTTTGATAATGTAGGTTACTTGGCAGTATCCTATCACTCGGTGCATGGGCGGCAGAGTTCTCCCATGTTTCTCTCCATCATTCTACTGGCAGCTCCATCTGACCCTCTGGAAAGACCATTCCCAGGGTTGTAGACCTAGGGTTGCCAGGTCTGGGTTGGAAAATACCTGGAGACTTTGGGGGTGGATCCAGGAGACAGCGGGGTTTGCGGAGGGGAGGGGCCTCAGCATGATAGAATGCCATAGTGTCCACCCTTCAAAGCAGCCATTTTCTCCAGGGGAGCTGATCTCTGTCAGCTGGAGATCAGTTGTAAAAGCAGGAGATCCCCAGGCCCCACCTGGAGGCTGGCAACCCTATGTAGGCCCCAGGGAGGAACAATTGAATGGGCTGGGGGGTGGCTGGCGTGAGAAACGATGAGGGGGTGAAATTGTTCCTCATCTCTCTTCCTCAAGCACCAATCTGAGGAAAGGAGTTTGATTTCTTTCCCTTGTCCCTCCTCCTACCAAACAGTCACGGGCTGTTTCTCCACTCAAAAATTGTGACATTTCAAAATCTCACCACTTTTCTAGGTATAATGCTGGGTGGGAGGAAAGAAGAACCAGACTCCAAAAATAAGTGTTTACAAATCAGATGCTGCGTATCTTAGCAAAATCTGTACAAATGTAGAATTCCAACTTGACCCATACTGTATTTCTGGTTTGAGAGGAAACCTTTCTGTTACTTCCCATTATGTCTGTGGTTTCCACAGCATCCTGGCCTACAGAAACTAAGTTCTTAGCCCTAAAACCAGTGGGAATTGAATAACAAATAAGAGATCAGGAACAGGTGCCAAAAACCTTCAAAGTAACACCTCTCATATGTGGAACATGTGTCTATTGTCTGATCTATTAATATTTAGAGGTGAGAATATGAGAACTATGGAAAAATACCGGGCTGCTTTACAAAACTGCTTAAGGGCCATGAGGAAGTTGGGAGTAAGCCCAACTCCAAGCTCTAAATATCTGTGCACTCTATGAGACATTAAAATATTGCATGTAGACTAAGCAGTACAAACACTGACCGTTTGTACACAGAACTCCCCTTCCCACGATAGGCTTCCCAAACCCCCGCTGGGGACGGGGGAACTCCTGTTTTCAATACCCCCTCCCCCGCTTTCTAAAAATTGGGCCCCGGGGGAAAAAATGGCGGCTGGAAAGTGACGCTCCATATTAAGTCCTCCAAGTCTCTATGGTTCTTAAAACCACAGAGACAAGGAGGACTAGAGCGTCAGTTTCAGTTTCCCCCGGTCCTCATGGCGTGGCTGGCCGGCAGTCTCTGAGTGACTGACTGAGCTCCTGTGCCGGGCCCATTGCAGCAGTTCCTGAGGTTCCCCCCTCCCACACTGTGAAGAGATGTAAGTATTGGGGACCCAGTTCCCGGGATGCTGCTGAGAAGGATTGGGTGAGCTGAAAGGGGCTTGGGGGTCTGGTGCAACTCACCCAAAGTGGAGAGGAAGGAGCATTTAACTCTCCCCCGCAACAGAAAAAGCCTCTTCGAGGCGAGCAAAAGCAAAGAAATGGAAAGGGAAGGACCTTCTTGCCCTTCGGGACGGGACTCAACCTGGGCAAGAGGCTGATTTGAGGCAGGGGGGGGGAAGAGATGAGACACCCACACCCACTCCGAGTCCTGCCAGTGCCCCTCCATTACTTCCAAACTCGGACCCATCCGGGCAGCCGTCATGTCCTTTGTGCTTTGAGAAACTGTGTGGGGTTTTTTGCTAGGGTTGCCAAGTGGGGGGTCTGCAATGCAAGACCCAAAATGGAGAGGAAGGAGCATTTAACTGGGGGGGGGAGAGACTCCCCCCTCCTCCCGGGGGGGAGGGGAGGGCGGGAGGGGCTTTGTTTGTTGCTGAATGTACTGCCTCCCCAGTCACTTACTTCTATCTTCTCTCCACCCCCCATCCCAGACTACCTATGAATGAGTGACACAGTGTGGGGCAGTGGTGAGAGTCCAGGAGACCCAGCTTCAGATTCCCACGCTGCCATGGAAGCTTGCTGCATGACCTTGGGCCAGTCACATAGTTGCAGCCTAGCCTACCTCACAGGGTTGCAGTGAAGATACAATGGAGGAGACCAGTTTAAGGTGCTTTGAGTCCCCATTGGATAGAAACAGAAGCACAAAGTGTAAATAAATTAAACATAGATGTCCAAGTGAGCTACCCAAGGGGGAAGGTTGCTTAAGAGGAGTGGGGGCAGAACAGCAAGAATGTTATGTGGGTACTGAATATCCAGGTGGATTTTCTAGGAAATCCATGAGCAGGTGTTATAGGAGTCTAACTAGCTGTTTCACAGATCCCCCCCCCCTCCAAGACACATGTGGGTTTTTCAAAATCAGTTTAACAGTTTTCATATGTACCCTCCCATGGGGACTCGTGGAATGTAAGAATGAGGAGTGTTCCTTCTAAGCTGAGTTAGTGTGAGCTAGGTAAAGGTTCCCTTGCTCGAAAGCCAGTCGAATCCGACTCTAGAGTTGCGGTGCTCATCTCCGTTTCCAAGCCGAAGAGCCAGCGCTGTCTGAAGACGTTTCCGTGGTCATGTGGCCGGCATGACTAAACACCAAGGCACACGGAACGCTGTTACCTTCCCACCGAAGTGGTCCCTATTTATCTACTTGCAATTTCTTGCTTTTGGACTGCTAGGTTGACTAGCTCACAGTTTTTTAGCCTCTGGCTCACACATTTCTGTCTTCGCTCAAGAAGGAGGGCTCCAGAGCAAACTAATTTATGCAGGAGCCAAATCACTGGCTCACAACAGTAGCTCACAAAGTAGAATTTTTGCTTACAAGACTCCACAGCTTACAGGGAACTCCGTAGACCTGTGACAGCTGCAGCTCAGAAGCTGGCTTGGAATACCAAGCACCCTGTTGGTGAGTCAAACAGTGCACACAATTTGGGGTGGGGGTAGGAGAAGTCAGGGCTGAGAGCCAGCGTGGCCCGGTTGCGGGGCCATCCCAAGCAGAGTTGCCCTCCTGGTCTTAGAAGGGAGTAAGTCTGCCTAGAATGGCACTACCAGGCTCCTTGGGGGTCACCTAAAACCACATGCAGGGTTTCACGTCCTCTCTCTCTCTTTCCTTCCAAGAGGAGACAGCTTCTCCTTGCTGCTTATTATTATTGTTTTATTACTTCCCAGCTCTAAATTATCTTCTCTGCAATTCTGTGAAGTACATTTGGCAGGGAGCTCCTGACAACCTAGATTGCTGAAGTGGCAAAGAAGATCTTTCTGAGAGCCAGGAAGTCCCCAAATCTTGCCTTGGTCATAAATTAATCAGGCAGCTGCGGGCATTCATAGCCTCAGTCTGCACTGTCTGTAATATGGGGATGATCACCTGCTTTACAGGGTGGTTGTTACAGGGTTAAGAGCCGGTATGGTGTCAGAGTGTCAGTCTGGGATCCAGGGATCCTAGTCTCAATCCCCATTTTGCCATGGAAGCTTACTAGGTGTCCATGGGTCACACACAATTTTGGCCTCACCTACCTCACAAGATAGATATGGGTAGCCATGTTAGTCTGTCTGTGGCAATAGAAAAGAAAAAGAGGTAAGCAGTGACACAAAAGTTCATACCCTGCCACAAATTTTGTTAGTCTTTAATGTGCTACTGGACTCTTTCTCTTCTCTACTGCTACCTCACAAGGTTGTTGTGAAGATAAAATAGAGAGGGCAAACAACCTTATTTCCCCATTGGGAGAAAAGGCCAGGTATAAATGAAGTAAATAAATCAGTTGTTGAGAAGATTACTAAGAACGTGTGTGGGGTATTTTGTACTTAGTTGCCACAGCAGTCTGTTCAAGGCTACCCCCAGTGGTTTGCCTAAAGGCATGACTGAACAGAGAGCTCACTGGCTCCGATTAAGTGTTTGAGTGAATGATGCTGCTTGCTATGAGCACTTGAGGATTTTGAGAACAGGAAAAAGACACTTCCATGAAATGGCTGGCAAGGTGGGGTGGCACAGCCAGTCACTAAATGGCTGCCATGGGGGGTTGTGGCCAGTCACAAAAGCATCCTCCTGCAAGGGAGGCAGCTGTTTCTCAGCTGGTGCTCCCTGGAGGCACAAAGGTGATGCCACCTGGGCTTTTCTGAAGCACCACTGAAGTGAGGGCAAGCTAGGACTGGCTATTTTGCTTTGAGGAGGAGATCCGCGGCGCCCCGGGAGGCCCGGCCACCCTCCTCCCCGTGCTTCCTGGCCCCTGGTATTTTTGGCCCTTGTGTAACAGAGTGTTGGACTGGAGGGGCCATTGGCCTGATCCAGCATTGGCTTCTCTCATGTTCTTATGTCTGGGGCAAGGGATGCTCTGTATTCTTGGTGCTTGGGGGGGGCAGTGGGAGGGCTTCTGGTGTTCTGGCCCCACTGCCGGACCTCCTGAGGGCACCTGGTATTTTTGGCTGATGTGTGACACAGTGTATTTATCTTTTGTATATGGTTTCCCATTTGTGCTTACCTTACAATAGTAGGCTGATGCAGTGCTAGGGGCAGGCCTTCTGTGCTGCTGCTAGTCCACCAGTTTAGCCACAAGGTATAGATAGGAACTCTCAGTGTAGGGCAAGTGATGCTCTATATTCTTGGTGCTTGGGGGGGGCAGTGGGAGGGCTTCTGGTGTTGTGGCCCCACTGCCGGACCTCCTGAGGGCACCTGGTATTTTTGGCCCCTGTGTGACTCAAAGTGTTAGACTGGATGGGCCACTGGCCTGATCCAACGTGGCTTCTCTTATGTTCTTACGTCTGGGGCAAGGGATGCTCTGCATTCTTGGTGCTTGGGGGGCAAGAGTGGGAGGGCTCCTGGAGTTTTGGCCCTGCTGGTGGACCTCCTGAGGGTACCTGGGTTTTGTCCAGTGTTTCCTCTAAGTGCAAGGTAGCTAACAGTTTTTTAGCCTCCGGCTCATACATTTTTGTCTTAATTCAGGAAAGATGCCTCCAGAGCAAACTAATTTATGCAGTAGCCAGATTGCTCACTCATAGCTTTAATGCCAGTCGCTTACAAAGGAGCATCCCGGGATGCTCCTTTGGGGGACAGCCTGGAAAGGAACATCACAGGAAGAGGTGGGGTTTTGGTGCAGTGTGCTGGAAGTGACATCATCGGAACGGGAAGTGACATCACTTGCCATTTGACCTGGAAGTGACATCACAGGAAGTGACATCACAGGAAGTGACATCACAAAAGTCTCCTGGCTCCACCCCCAAAGTCTCCTGGCTCCACCCCCAAAGTCCTCAGATATTTCCGAATTTGGATTTGGCAACCCTATCCCACGATGACTTCCTCCTTTCATTTAAATGAAGCTGATAAAGAACATATGGAAAATAGGGTCCCCTCCTTTGAAGAAACTGGTGAGCCAATGCTTCAACATGTGATCCCCTGAGAGCACACAGATCTCTGTCAAAGTATTGATCTGTCATCTTGCTACTCCCGTTTCCTTCTTAACTAACCCTGCTTACAAGAGGATTCAGTTGTGTCTAAAATTCATAAACATTTCAATCACAATTCATGTCACAACTTCCCCCCCAAAAAACCCCTATGTTTTCCTCTGCCTTCCACACTATGAGGGTGCCTTAAAAAAATGGAATAAAGTGGGATTGGGTAGTCAAGTAAATCAGCTTTGAAAAGCTACTTGACATTTCTATACAAGTAATGCTTTCGGTGTATAGTTGAAACCAGGGTTATCAGATGTTCTCTTTTCAGAGGACATGTCCTTTTCTGATATCTGTCCTCTTTTGGGCTCTTTTTTTTAAATAAATGATGAAAATGTCATCTTTTGGGGTTGGAAGGGAATATTCCTAGTTAGTAGCAATGATCACAGCTTAAGTAGTAGGCGTATTTAAAAACAGATTTGTCAAAATGATCACTTGTTTGAAGTAGTCAGGAAATAGGTCCTCTTTTTTCGCTTTACAAAATATGGTAACCCTATTGAAACACAATTTTACTAGCATTAAGTTTTTCTCTCTTTCTAGTTTACGAGTTGTAGTGTACCACTCCACTCAGGTAAAAGGTGACTTCCTCCCACACAAAAAGAAGTTTTTATGAAGAGACTCCTGCGTCAAAGGAAGACTTCTTGCACCGGAGGAATGTGTGATTGGCTTAGAGGTAGGATATAACCCTATAATATAAAATAGGTCATAAAATTAATTTACATTTTCTGCATGATTCCCCTCACCCCACTATTCTCACAGCAACACTGTGAGATCCATTTGGCAGAGAGATAATTGGGTCAAGGTTATCTACCAAGTGGCCAGATAACATGACTAAGAGAGAATTTGAACCCAGGTTTCTGTGTTTCTGATAAGCTATCCATTACATTTATTGTTGTTGTTTTTTATTGCTTAGTGGTTTTATGTTGTAAGCTACCCTGAGCCCATTTTTGGGGTAGGGCGGGGTATAAATCAAATAAACAAATAAATACACCACACACCTGTACAGGATATGACCAACATGGTGGCAGATACTTGGCTAATTGTTTTTCGCTATTAACAACAAATAATACACACATCATGTTGTGGCCACTACAGGGAACTACAGCTCAATGTCTTAAGAATTTCATACACTACTTGTCTTCTTTTCCCAACGTTATTGATTTTATGTTCATCAAATGGAAGGACTCAAGAGAATAACCGTGGAAATAAATCCCAATTTGTCATTTACGGATATTTTGAAGAGCAGTGTATTATGGTTATAGAACACCCAGAGACTCCTTTCTGCTTATTGACACAGTATAATTTAATACTGTCTCCTGACCTTTAATTTACCCTTAGCTCCTTCAAGGACTCAGACCATGTTTGTTTACTATAATTGGATTACTAGTAAAAGTATGTATATTCATTCAGCCAGAGAATCACTGTTATTCCTTAACAGAAGGACAAATGGGTCAGCCCTCCACAAATGTATGTGTGTTTGTGTCCACCAGGATGAAAATGGAAGACCAGAATTCAAATCCCTGTTCTATCTTTATTTATTTACGTACTTCATTTACACCACACCTTTCTTTCCAATGGGGACTCAGAGCAACTTATGTAGTTTAAGAAAAGCACTTTGGTGAGTGATTAATGGTTTATGGCATGATTGGTTTCATTCCTTTGTGAGTACTATAGTTCTTTGTATGTTATAAATGCATTTGAACTTTCTACAGTATGACTTGAAGATTAAAGACCAAGAGGAGAGCGATTCTTGAAAAATAATTTTTGAAATGGAGAAGCAACCGACTATTCATAGAATCGCGAGTGGGAGTTTTGTTTAACGAGTGAGGTTTTTTAAAAATAAATCATGCATTTGGACTTACTTGGTTCAAGTCAAGAAGTCATAATAGTTGGGAATTATTCATGAATTTATATTTTGCCTGGTGGGGTTATACTGAACTCCTAAACAAATTGTGTATGTACAGGGGTCATTTCGTAGAAAAAGAGCTAGGGGAACTCATTACCATAACTCATTAGCATATGCCACACACCCTGACATCACCGGAAGTGTGTCATAAGGCCACACCCCCTGACATCACTTACCCTCCCTCTTCTCCTGCCTCCTCCTGGCTGAATGAGGGCCGGAAGCGGGGCGGCCGGAAGCGGGGGGCGGGGCTTCATCATGTGTCCCGCCCCCCGTACCTCACCCGGGGGAACTGCGATCCCCCGCGATCCCCCCCGAAATGACCTCTCGTGGTGGTGGCTGCCACCGCTAACAGTTATTGCTGCTCACTTATTGGGTGAATGAGCAGGAAAAAATGGCCCTGAGCAGGGCTTTTTTTGTAGCAGGAACCCTTTGCATGTTAGGCCACACCCCATGTTACCAGAACTGTGGTCATCCAGCAACACCCACCTTTTGCTTCTTATTCAGTTTACCTTGTCTGTTGTCAAAACCCAGGGCTTTTTTTGTAGCAGGAACCCTTTGCATGTTAGGCCACACCCCATGTTACCAGAACTGTGGTCATCCAGCAACACCCACCTTTTGCTTCTTATTCAGTTTACCTTGTCTGTTGTCAAAACCCAGGGCTTTTTTTGTAGCAGGAACCCTTTGCATGTTAGGCCACACACCTCTAACATAGCCAATCCTAATGAGTTTCTGCTGTTGGGTGTGGCTTATTATGCTAATGAGTTCCTGCTGGGCGGAACTCCGTTCCTGTGTGTTCCTGCCCAAAAATAGCCCTGGCCCTGAGGAGCAAAAGCTACCTTTGTCCTTCTGTCTCTATCTGAAGGAGGAGGGGGGAAAGCAGAGAGGAGGAGGAGGAGGAGGAGGAGGAGGAGAAGGAGGAAGAGAGAGGCACTGCAGCTCAGTGGTACAGTATCTCTTTGGCATGTAGAAGGTCTCAGGTTCAATCCCTGGCATCTCCAGTTGCAAGGATCAGAAAGCTGGTGATGTGGAGTTCAGATCATGGAGAGCTTTTGCCAGTCAAAGGAGATAATAATGACCTTGACAATCCAATGGCCTGACTCAGTATGAGACAGCATTTATCTGATGGCAGGACCACTGCATTTAATGGTAAGGGCCCACCAGAGGACATCCTCTCCAGGTCCTCCAAAACCTGGTCAGCCCTGGGGCTGGGGTTGCCAACGTCCAGGTGGTGGCTGGAGATCTCCTGCTATTATTCATGATCTCCAGACAATAGAGATCAGTTCCCCTGGAGAAAATGGAAGACAGACTCTATGTCCTTAGACCCCATCAAAGAACCTCACCTCCCCAAACCTCGCCCTCCTTAGGCTCCACCCCTCAAATCTCCAGGTATTTCCCAACCCAGAGATGGCAACCCTACTTGAGGCTGATATGGTGTGAGAGAAAGGTGGGCTAGACATGTTTTTTTTTTAATTACAATGTTTCTACATGATCAGCAAAAACCACATGGAAATCTGAATGGGGAGTTGTTAAGAAAATGTGGCCTTGCTGTTGGGCAACACCAAGTCCCACTCTGTATTTCTGTGGCAGTAGAGTAATTTTACAAAGGTTTGTTGAGGTATATATTCCACTCATTCTGCTTGCAACTGTTACTTAGGCACAAGGAACTCTGTGATGAGGTAGTGGCTCCGTATAGCAAGCCTAGTACCTAAAGCAGACCAATCATCTCTGATTCACTACTACAATAATCACGTATGCTAGCACCACATATTTCTCAGAGTGACTGACTTGTATGGGAGTGGAGATCTGTCTACTATCTGTCTGTCTGTCTGTCTATCTGATGTGATCTTACAGATTTTATATCCTGCCTTTCTGCCTTCATAAGGGTCACCAAGCCAACTAAAAAATTAAAATATAATAACATTTAAAAACCATTAAAACCAACAAAGAAGAAATATGACACGATTAAAACAAAACCAGAATTAAAATACATACAAAGATATAAAAACAATAATTAAAACATGGGCATGAAGGAGGGATCGCTGAGG
>NW_015163656.1:122864-127543 GCF_001447785.1 Gekko japonicus | reverse complement strand
AAGGTGGCAACAGAAGTGGACAGATGAACCTCCCTGTGGAGAGAGTTTCAGAGTTTTAATGCCATAACCCAGAAGGCCCTCTCCTGGTGCCACATACCTAATCTCAGAAGGTAGGGGCACTCCTAGCAGGGCCTCCAAATATGACCAGAGTGGTCAGGTAAATTAATAAGGGAGTAGGGAGTCCTTCATATATGTTGGTCCCAAACCAAAGAGGGCTTCAAAGGTCAACACCAATATCTTGAATTTGGCCCAGAAACAAATTGGAAGCCATTTGCTTGAGAAGTCATCAAATGAGGCCAATTTCTTCAGGCAAGGTTGGGGAAGGTTAACAAGAGACAGAAATCAGGCCTCCCGCAGGGAATCTACTGAACATGGATTCTTGATTATAAAAAACGAGTGTCCCAATGTGAGCCGGAAAGTTGCAGTATCTTGGCAAATATTTCTAAGGGCAGAAAGGCAGGATATACTTTTTGTAAGTAAGTAAGTAAATCGATAAATAAATAAATACTTGCCATGCAGGAGAAGCTTGGAGAGATATTCATATGGTCAGAAGTATCCTGTTGCTTTTGGAAGAGGCGCTGCTCAGAGCAAAGGCAAACTGGCTGTAGGCCAGCCCTTCTGAAACTTGGGGAGAGCACAAGGGGAAGAAAGCGTGTTGATTGGAGCTGGTGATAATTTTTTATTCCAGTGCGAATCACCCACAGCAAGGAGGCCCAAGTGACCTTCTCAATGAAGCATGATCAAACCAGGAGATGTTTACCCAAGGAAGAAATAGCCACAGGGAAACTACAGCTCGGATTTCATTATTTTGACTACTAGGGCATGACAAAGAGCCCTCCTGGGCACTTGGCTATTTAAATATGTATCTCGGTAGTACTGTATGGAGAAAGGCCCCATTAACCCTTCAGTTGCTGTACTGCTGCTGCAGCTTGCACTGCTGTTCAGAATTCTTTATAGTCACTATAATAGGGGCTTTGATAGGCAAATCAGAAATAAATGTTTTATACATGCTGCAGAAATGGGGGAGAAGTATCTCCTACAGGAAGGAAAAGGTGTGCCAGACATGGGACAGTTGGCCCGTGCACCTCTCTTTGCTGGGAAGATGCACAAATTTCCCTTTACGTTTTACATCAAAAAGAAAAAAGAAGAAGCGTAAATATCACATTCTTCCTTCTACCCTGTGACATTAATTTCAATATCACTTGGCAGGCACAGGCAGGTGAGCACATGGAAGGGCGAATCTATGTGTCCTTGCAGGATTGGGGCTCGGTTGGGATAGATCCCACAAAGGACTTAGGTAGGGAGCAGATCTGTTTAGTATCTTAGGGTTGCCAGCCTACAGTGTCACTCTGCTAAAGTGTACATACAGGAATGCAGGACTCTTTTTGTAGAAAAAGCCCAGCAGGAACTCATTAGCATAATAGGCCACATCCAACAGCAGAAACTCATTAGCATATTAGGCCACACCCCTGACAGCACAGCTCAGTAGCACATTACCAGAAGTGTGGTTATCCAGCCACACCCACCTTTTGCTTGTTATTCTGTTTACCTTGTTTGTTGTCAAAACCCAGGGCCTTTTTTTGTAGCAGGGACTCCTTTGCATGTTAGGCCACACACCCCTAATGTAGCCAATCCTAATGAATTTCTGCTGTTGGGTGTGGCCTATTATGCTAAAGAGTTCCTGCTGGGCGTGGCCAATTTGGGAGCCAGCCGGAACTCCGTTCCTGTGCGTTCCTGCCCAAAAATAGCCCTGCAGGAATGGATCTAAAAAGAACCTGGAAGAGTCCCCCTGGTGAAGTTGCATATGAAATGCATAGGGGTTATACAATCATTAAATATTCTTTCCTTTGCACCATTTGTCTTCCCGCCTTCATTCTGCCATGGTGCAACCCCCCCCCCTTTCTGCATTGAACCCATTGTTCCACCCTTCCTAACTGTACTGTCTATATCAGGGATGTCAAACATGTGGCCCAGGGGCCAGATCAGGCCCCTGGAGGGCTTCTATCTGGCCCACCATGGAACTGGCTGTCCTCTGCTTCCAGTTCTGCTACTGCTGCATCATTGTAGGTTTGCAGCTCACAGATACACACTTGAACAGCATACTCAAGATTGTTTTTATTGTTAGAACAGTCATAGACTCAAGATTGCAACAGCACAGACATTTTGATGCAATAATTCAGAGCAAGAGGTGTAAGTTATCAGACACTGTTAAATAAACAAAATATTGCAAGACTGCTGGTGTTTTAAGCATGTTTTTATTTTAAGTTAAAAAAACACCTTTGTGTTTGTGTCCTTTATGAAGCTTATATCTCTGCTACCTGGCATTGCATTTTATGACACACATGGCTCGGTCCAACAAAGTCTCATTTATGTCAGATCTGGCCCTCATAAGAAATGAGTTCGACACCCCTGGTTTATATCCTCCAATCTGCCCTGAATTGCAGAAAATTGGACCATAAATAAAGCAAATAAAATAAGATAAACAAATTGTGCACAAGAATAATAAAATAATAATAAAATAATACTTAACTAAATGAGTTTGTTCGTCCCTCCAGTTTTCAGTGAAATATACTTTCTGGGGAAGATACTGGATAGTACTGGATAGTGCCTAATCAGCTATCCTCCAGATTATATACAGTACAACCACTTTGCTAAAACTCCACAGGTCAGTGCCTAGATGGTGGAGACCACCTGGGAAAGGTAGTAATTAAGTAATTTATTGGAGGGATGTTTTCAGGCCAAGAGCTCACTTCACCTGATGCATAACAAAAATGGAAGCTGAACTGATTTTGGGAGTTTTGCAGAACTTTCTGCCATTTGCATTGTACAGGAACGGATTTGCGTTGTTTCCATGAAAATATTTTTTCAGCTGTGGTCTTTTGGAGGGAACCGCCAGAAGGGAAGCACTGAATATATTGTTAGAGCAGTGGGGATAAACAGTAGGGATTCTATGCTCAAAAAAAAGGTAAAACCAACTAAACTGAACATTTAGGGGGAAAAATTTCTGTCCTGCATTGTGATTTTATCTGAATCTGACAGAGAATATAGATTTTCTTTCCTATATCTTAAGCAGAAGAAATGCCTAGTACATTATATGGCCTCTTTGTTTGAGTAGAACTTTCTTCAGGTACACACAGCAACTGGGAAAAATCAACAATTACCCGTAGACATGCTTTTTCAGTTATGTCCCCCCACCTTATGGAATGATCTGCCTGACCAGATCAGGAAGGCTTTCAGTCTCCTGGCTTCCCACAAACTTTGCAAAAATGAATTATTCAGGAGGATGTTTTTTACACAGGTAATAGGGCTGCACTGTAATGGTATCATTGAAAAAGATGCTTTCAAAAAGGAATGAAAACTGTGGACTATACTACACTGTAGTGCCTTGCTATAAGAACATAAGAAGAGCCCTGCTGGATCTGACCAATGGTCCATCTAGTCGAGCATCCTGGCTCACACAGTCGCCAACCAGTTCCTCTGGACGGCCAACAACAGGGCATAGAGGCCGAGGCCTTCCCCTGATGTTGCCACCTAGCTCTGGGATTCAGAGGATTAGTTCCTCTGAATGTGGAGGTTCCCCTCAGTCACCATGGCTAGTAGCCATTGATCGATCTGCTCTCCATGAATCTATCTAATCCCCTTTTAAAGTTGTTTATTCCTGTGGCCATCACTCCATCCTCTGGCAGCAAATTCCACATTTTAATCACTCTCCATGCAAAATCTGCCTTGAGTGTCAGTGAGAAAGGTGGACTATAAATAACAAAAATAAATAAAAATTACACCTGCTTGCGCAGCACATTTAATGTTAACTTCAGGGGTAATTTCCTGTGGGAGCGCACAGGAGCGGAGCTCTGGCAGTAAAGAGCCCAGGGGGCGGGCACATGCAGCAAGCCCCACCCCCTGCTCCCAGCAGCCCCAGACCACGAGGTGCAAGAAGCAGCCAAGTAAGTTGCAGAACCCCCACACCTGCGCCGAGGCGCAGAGCCAAGAGAATACCTCCGGAGACCTGCCGCCCACCTTTCCCGGCACCTACCTACCTTCCTTCCTTCCTTTCTCTCTTTCTTTCCCTTTCCCTCCTTATTTCCTTCTCTTCCTCTTTCTTTCCCTCTTTCCTTCCTTCCTTCCTTTCCCTCCTTCTTTCCCTTTCCCTCCTTATTTCCTTCTCTTCCTCTTTCTTTCCCTGTTTCCCTCCTTCTTTCATTCCTTCCTTCCTGCACAGATATGTGCGTTTCCCACCTCCCCATAGATAGTAATCCAAAACAGTCCAGTGGCACCTTTAAGACCAAGTTTTATTCAGGTACAAACTCTCCCTCCTCTGTGAGGGCAGATCTGCATGTCTACCCCCCAATAGCTAGCAATCCAAAACAGTCCAGTGGAGCCTAAACGGTGGGTGTTGCCTTCTGACAATCTTCTGGTAATGTCAGGGGGTGTGGCATATGCAAACAAGTTATGCTAATGAGCTCCTGCACCTCTTCTTCTACAAAATGACCCCTGATCTTAAGTAAATGTTCCTTGCGTAGGGCTTCCGGTCTGGCTCCCGCGAATGGCGGACGCATCCTTGGGTCGCTCCCGAGGGGCGTCTCGCCCGCCCGCGGGGGAGGAGGGAATCCGCACGAGCGGAGACCCGAACGAGCCCCTCAGGATGTGAGGAGCTCGGATCCGGGGCGCTTTAGGGCGCT
>NW_015163656.1:116957-122072 GCF_001447785.1 Gekko japonicus | reverse complement strand
AAAGTGCCCAGCACGCAAAGAAGCGGTTCTGACTGTGTCCAGAAGAGATTTTTCTTTTTTTGTTAACAGAAACTCAAGGGAACTCAAGGGAACATTAACAGAAATTCAAGGGAACATTACTAACATTACTAATATATTAACAGAGAATTATATGTGACTGAACTAAGAAAAGAAGTTTGACAACACACAGAAGAAGCCCAAGAAGATTAATTGGACATTACTAACAGTTTAATTTACCAGTTTATATATCACTCAGCTTTCTCTTTCTCCAGCTGTCTACCCTTCCCATTTTTTCTTTTAAGCGAAATACCTCCCCTTTTTAGGGGAGCTAATAAAATCTTTATAAAAAAAATAAAATAAATAAATGTTCCTTGCGTAGAACAATATAGGCATGTGTAACAACACAGTTATACTGAAACAAAGAAAAGCTTGCACCATTCCATGTCTTGATTGTGCTGGGTTACTGACTGTGCAACATTCATTGCTGAGCAGGATCACAGACTAACCCCCCCCTCCACACACACACTGTGGCTTAATTACCCAAGGGGGACAAGTTCCCTGCTACTTCTGAATTGTGTTTTACTAACTATATTCAGGGAACACGGTGGTAACAATAACAAAACCACACAGTGTAAAAACTGATTACATAAATTGTAGAAAAATATCTTAGAAAATCAAATGTGCAAAACTAGTAACTTACAAAATCCTCAATACAATTATTACATATACATACACAGAGGTCATTTCGGGGGGGATCGCGGGGGATCGCAGGTGAGGTACGGGGGTGGGGCACATGACGAAGCCCCTCATGGGGCTCAGCAGTGGAGCTGCAAGGGCGGCGGCAGCGGCCGGGACCATTGGGGGTGGGGTGTGTGGCCTTATGACACACTTCCGGTGATGTCAGGGGGTGTGGCCTTATGACACACTTCCGGTGATGTCATGGGGTGTGGCATATGCTAATGAGTTATGCTAATGAGTTCCCCTAGCTCTTTTTCTACGAAACGACCCCTGACCACCACAGAGAGAGAGAGAGAATGGCTGATCCTCCTTCTACTAGCCATCATCTGAAACCATTCACTGCAGGAGGCCCAGTCCTGCTACCACCACACATCTCAAGAAGCGCAGTGACTAGTGGTGAGCCCTCCCAAGGCTCTTGGGCCTTGAAAATGACCCAGCAATGCCTGCCCCTAATACCAGCCATGTCAGCCCCGGTGTATGAGCCATATTTAAGAGTGGGAAGAAGAAGATAAGGCACAGGGAACAGAAAGTGGAGCTATGGAACAGGAAGGAGGGACACTAGGAATAAGAGTGAGGAGAGGAGAAGTACAGCCAGATGTCTCATGATGGAGCTATGAGCAGCATGTGGCATGAGGGGTGTGTGAGAAGACTCTTGAGACCTCAGGGGACGAGGGTGAGGAATTTACTGTGGCTTTGGGAGAAGGCAGGGCAGGATACAGCCACAGAGGAGGTCAACAATGTGCATCTTGGCCGGGACTCGCAGGGAAAGGGGTGGATGAATGGACGCAGGTGTCACTCATGACATAACGGCAAAAACCTTGGTTCTGAAAAGGAAATAAATTGACAACGTTTTGCATTCAGGTTTGATGGATAGTTTCACATAGAACTGTTTCTGTGATCTATTGAACGTACAATGTCCTTTAGTCATAAAAAGAAACGAATAAACGGGAATGAATAAAACAGTTCTCCTCCCTCCCTTCTGTTATGGGGCCTTGCAATGGGTCTTCTCTGGAGTGTTTATATATCCCCTTGCTAACATCCAGATGGCTTGGATCTTTAAACCATTATAGCTCAGCTGGGGGCTCAAAGAGTTTATCCCCACACACACACACACCCAATACACACACACATATGCTAATATAGAGGGAGACTGTTTTGGGGGTGCTAAAGACACAGTGCCGCCCATTCTTATGATATTTCTTCACCCTTTCTTGATATAGGACATGTCTCTGGGAGGGCCAAAACCCTAATTGCTCTGGGCTATTCTGCAGAGATAAAAGCAGGGGGGAAAGGCACAAGTCAGTTTTGCATGCAAAGTTTCTTATCCTTATCTAAAAATGCCTTGCATAAAGCAGAACCCTGCCCAGCACTGTATTTCAAGTCATAATAAGCTATAAAGAGGGAATATGTACAGTTAACAGGAAACAAATGTCTGCTTTTGGCAAAGCCTGGAGCTAACGTCATTGCTAAAGAAATAAAGAAGTTGCTGTAAGGAAAAAGACAGCCCAGTGGAACAAACAGACAGCTATGTTCTGCCTTGGCCTTAACCGTTTGAGCGCTTCTCTGATATTCAACATATGCTGCAAATGACCTTATCTTAGCAGTTTGCAGAAAAGCCAGGGGAAATCTCCAAACAGAAATCATGTTCTTTGTCGTGAAAGGGCATTGTTTCATAGGGAAGGAAACACGAGCGTTTTAAAAGCAAAGAAACCTAACAGAT
The DNA here is from genome assembly GCF_001447785.1 of Gekko japonicus. NCBI lineage: Eukaryota > Metazoa > Chordata > Lepidosauria > Squamata > Gekkonidae > Gekko > Gekko japonicus. The sequence continues at coordinate 119,614 of NW_015163656.1, read as the reverse complement.
AAGAGGTTCTTGATAAACAGTATTATAGTTAGGAGGAACCTTAGCATCATTTTTGCCAGTTCCTCAACTGATTCTCACAAACAGTAGTTGAATGAGTTTTTTGAAAAAATCAAAAGACTGAAAATAATTACAGATGTCCAATCTGGAATTTTCTAGTCCAGATCCAATTGGAATAACTCCATAAATACCAGAAATGCTATAAATCCAGACAGAATTACCGTATTTTTTGGACCATAAGACTCACTTTTTCTTCCAAAAAAAGTGGGAGGAAAAGTGAGTGCGTCTTATGGACCGAAGGTTCAGAATATTTTTTTCCCTGTTTTCCTCCTTTAAAAACTAGGTGCGTCTTAAGGTCAGGTGCGTCTTATGGTCCGAAAAATACGGGTATTTCTAATATTAGAAGGCTCAAAAGCTTCTGAACTGATGGTTATTCTGGTGCCTTGCTGACCAGTTTCAATTTCTCAGGTAGCAGGAGGTAGAAGGGACATGGGCAATGGAGCATGAGCATTACTCAGGATCAACAATGTGTGTGTGATCACGATGCTGGGAACAGGATCATCCCCACTGATGGCTTTTAGGCTCGGTATTTCCACTTTCTGCCTGTTATTGAATAGTCTGACAAGTGCTTTCTAATTCTTTATAAACCTGTCCTATTTGCCCTTATTATTCTATTACCTGGGTCTGCATTTGCACATTTGCTAGGCCAATAGGGGGAAAGCGGTGCTGGCATACACTATAGGGCTGGGCAGAAGGCGAGATAGAACAGGTAGGGGCCACAAGCCAGCCCACAAGCCCCAGAGGAGACCGAGAGGACACAAAACAGGCAAGGCAGACAAGGAGGGGATAGAGACAGCAAAGCACTTGTCTGCTGCAAAAGGTAGTGGGCAACTTTTTCATATTCCTACCATTCCAATTAGGAGGGGCCGTTTGCTCCACCGTGAGCTGTCACTACATGTGGAACACCACAACAGAGCAAACAGGGCCCCCCCCAATGGCCATTTTAGCTAGGGAAAACCAGGGCTATTTTTGGGCAGGAACGCACAGGAACGGAGTTCCGGATGGCTCCCAAGTTGGCCACGCCCAGCAGGAACTCATTAGCATAATAGGCCACACCCAACAGCAGAAACTCATTAGGATTGGCTACATTAGGGGTGTGTGGCCTAACATGCAAAGGAGTTCCTGCTACAAAAAAGAGGCCCTGGGTTTTGACCACAAACAAGGTAAGCAGAATAACAAGCAAAAGGTGGGTGTGGCTGGATGAGCACACTTCTGGTAACATGTGGGTGTGGCCTAATGTAGTAATGAGCTGTGCTGTCAGGGGTGTGGCCCAATATGCTAATGAGTGTCTGCTGTTGGGTGTGGCCTATTATGCTAATGAGTTCCTGCTGGGCTTTTTCTACAAAAAGAGCCCTGGAAAACACTGCAGAAGGGAAGGCAGAAGCCGTTCTTCCCCGTGCCATTTTTCTGTAATGATCTGGGCCCCAGAGCTCTTGATAACATTAGTTCCCTAATGTCACATGTGACTGTAAGACAGATCAAGTACAAGTGGCCTGACGTGCACTATAAAAGGGATTTGTTTTCCTTGCATCCATTCTGAGGGTCCCTGGTCATGTGCAGTTCAGGACTTCATGGCTGCCAAACCCACTAGGAGGATGTCTCAAAATATTATTGATTCTGCTGGTCATACACTTGATTTGATTTTGTCAGCCAGGCAGATGGTGATCAGAGGATGGGGAATATTGTTCACAGTTCCCTTGTTGTGGACAGATCTTTACCTCACAAGGTTCAGGCTTACAGGGAAATTGAGCTTCTACAAGGATGAAAGACAAATTAGGTCCCTGGTCACATGGGCGGGAAAATGCGGGGGGGGGAGCGTGGCTGTTTGCCCTGGAGCAAAATAACGTGCGGCTGCCCGATCACATGTCCCGTCGAGGTCCCATGGTTAGGGGGGAGGTGCCAATCACACGACTATCCTGCAGCGCAGCAAAGAAGCGATGCAGCGCGATCACACCAGCAATCGCTAGGCGCCGCTTCCGTGGCAAACGGGATGTTTGTTTAAACCGAAGTTTGCGCATGCGCATGATCGTTTGTGCACATCCCGTGACAACAACAAAAATCCTAGCCGGTTTGTGATGGGACTAGGACAGGACGCAATCAGACACCCACCCTTGTCCCGTGTTTTCTGGAAACTAGTACATCGTAAGTACTAGTTTTTTAATCTGCACCTTTGGCGGGAAGCCACGGGATAGCCACGGGAGCACTACGCTTCCCAGATGTTGCGGTGTGATTGCGCCTGGAAAATCCACCTATCATCCGTATCTTCAGCTCGGCAAATACGCCGTGTGACCGGGGCCTAGGTTGGTCTCTCCCTGGAAGTTGCTGGATTCAGATGATTTTTCCGAACACCAAATAGTTTCAGGCGCTGCATGGCATAAAATGGTTTAAATTATTTGTCTATAAAAATGTTGTCTCTGACAACCATCGTCTCTTAATTCAGCCTTATAAATCCTATACAGCTGCTTTCTTACATAGGTGATTGAAATGTAAAACTTTTCATAGCTCTCTTAGAGCAGCTCTCCCACGGAATTAATCACATATTCCCTGGGGAGAAAAGCTCCAAAGTAACCATTGTGTTATGTAGAACGTGTTTCATTCCT
>NW_015163656.1:113211-116936 GCF_001447785.1 Gekko japonicus | reverse complement strand
TGCACAACACATTGATTCATTAGTGGTGTCAGGAGACCATTTCTGAGCCTGCTTCCAGTAAGAGTGTGGATGGGAAATTTAACTGCTCACATCTCAGACATCCAGTTGCTGAACTCCAGAGTTTTCTATAACTTTCATCAACAAACTGGCTTCTAGCTTTTCTTGTGTCTTGTATCACTGCATTGGATGTAAGCTGAATCGATTATTTTATTCTGGCCACTCTGAAAAAGTGTCAGATATTTTGTAGGAATATATTTTCATGTGAAATCATTTTCAAAACAAAGCTCCCTTCTTGGAACCTACATGCTTATTTGAAAGATGATTCATAGGGGGGGTCATGCAAACATTTCTCTTCCTAGTCTGAAATCGATACAACTGATTCCTCCAGATGTTTTGCTTGGAACCACATGGTCTGAATAGACACCTGATTCTAACTGCCAGCCCGCAAGCAAGCGAGGCTGACAGTGACATGGAAGCATGGAGAACATGAGAAGATGTTGGATCTTTAGAAGTGTGCAATTGTGGACTCGTCTCTTGGGGGCATCGGTGATCTTACATGTACTATAAAAGTGTTTTTGAAATGGTGTGGAGATTTCTCCTTCAATTTTGTACATTGTATTCTTGGGATTTCTTAGTAGTTCCTCAATATGCGCTAAGCACTTGTAAAACAACTAAGGCCCCGGTCACATGGGAGGTTTTGGCCCGGAAGAGGGACGGATCGGGGGCGCAGCAAACGGGCGCGATCAAACCGCAACATCTGGGAAGTGGCGTGCACCCGTCCCTGATCCGTCCCTTCAGGCCATTAACGCGGAGCAAAAAAGAACCTGCAAAAGGGAAGGACTTACCTGAAACGCCGCAGCAAGCACAGCCGCCGGAGCACCCGTCTTCAGGAGCATTGGAGGCTCCCAGTCGAACTGCGCATGCGCACACATGCGCAGCCAGCTGCCTCACGCTCCCTTCCGTGGCTTCCCCCCGGCATCAGATTGTGCCGGGAAGCAACTGCGCAGCGGCTCACGGGATCTGTCTGATCCTGCCGCCACGTGTCTCTTTTGGTGCGGCTTTAAAAAGCCGCACTTTGGCCGCATCAATTTCCCCCCATGTGGCAGGGGCCAATCATTATTAAAATTTAGGAACGTACACACACATAAAATGGTTTTTACTTTTGATTCTTTGTCTTTTTAAAATACTTGATTCCATTTTGTCACATTAATTGTTCACTTCAGGAGTGGGTGTTTTTTTCCATTTCCTTTAATTTCAATGGAAAACACACCCCTGCTTGTCACTTCCCTGCTTTCCCTTTCCACATGTTCTGTGTAGCTCTATCAATTCCTGTGATTCTCACCAAGATTTGTTTGTTATGAATGAATTTTGCCATGGACTGGAGCTCTGGCAATCTGTTGTACGTTGCTGATTGTAGTGCACACACATTACTGAGAAAAGATGAAATGCCAGCCATCTAGCTGTGGAGGAAATCTAGAACTTGCTTGTATAGCACCCCCACCCCCAGCGAATGCAAGTAAAATATTTACCTTGTCTCCCCCCCCCCCCGTCTACTTCATTGGAAGTGCTATATATTTATAACGGGGGACAGATATAGCATTCACCTCTATACCCTCCTTGCCTGCAGCAGTGTCTGTATGCCAAAGTGTTCATGGAAAATGCCAGCACCAGAGAACAGATTAGCTCAAATGATCTAAGATGTTTATTTGTAAGCATTTGCTGTAGTTCTATTATATCCAGCCTGAACTCTAGACAAATTATCTCTTCATTTGCCTCTCTTCCCCCCCCCCTTTGTTTGCTTGATCTGTTCTTGCCTACAGAAGCAAATAAGACATGGAATACCTCTGGTATCCAAAACACTTGGGGGGGGGGGTAAGAAGAAGAAGAGATTGGATTTATACCCCGCCCTGCATTACCCAAAGGTATCTCAGAGTGGCTTACAAACTCCTTTCCCTTCCCCTCCCCTGTGAGGTAGGTGGGTCTGAGAGAGCTCTGACAGAAACGGCTCTTTTTCGAGAATAGCTCTTATCAGAACTATGGCTTGCCCAAGGTCATCCAGCCAGGTGCAAGTGGAGGAGTGGGGAATCAAACCCAGTTCTCCAAGATTAGAGTCTGCGCACTTAACCACTACACCAAACTGGCTCTCTGACACAGTGCTGTCTAAGTAGACTGCATGCAGGGCTACTTTTGGGCAGGAACGCACAAGAATGGAGTTCCAGCTGGCTTCAGAGTTGGCTACAGAGGGAAGGCCTGGAGAGCGACCCCCCCCGGCGACTCTGAGGTGGGTGAGCCAGGGGGGGCCCCTGGAAGGATCAGGGAGGCATTTAAATGCCTCCCTGTGCCTTCCCCGGCCTGTCCAAGGGCCGGCTTGCCTGGGCTCCCCGCAGCCACGGGGCACCCGGGCATGCCAAGGGAAGGCATGGGGTGTGGCCTAATATGCTATTTAACTGTGCTGTCGGGGGTGTGGCCTAATATGCTAATGAGTTTCTGCTGTTGGTTGTGGCCTATTATGCTAATGAGTTCCTGCTGGGCTTTTTCTACAAAAAAAGCCCTGGCTGCATGTATTATTTGGCAATAGTAATAGAAATAATATGGTTCAGTTTGCACACAGATGCCATAAGGTGCAAACAGTTTTAATGTAACATAGACAATTCTCTGAGCCAGTTCCATATTCTGGTGACAAAATTCCCTTATTCAGGAATACTTGTTTCCAGAAATGGGCAGGGGGTTACAACAGTCTGGCTGAGTGGGACACTGATTTGGGCAACATCTACACAATCTATTAATCCCACATTATTCCACCCTTCAGACAGTTTGGTATAGTGATTAGGAGCGCAGACTTTAATCTGGGAGATCCGGGTTTGATTCCCCACTCCTCCACATGCAGCTGTTGGGTGACCTTGAGCAAGCCACAGTCCTCTCAGAGCTGTTCTCAAGAGTAATTCTCTCAGAGCTCTCTCAGCCCCACCTAACTCACAGGGTGTCTGTTGTGGGGAGAGGAAGGGAAGGAGATTGAAAGCCACTCTGAGACTCTTTTCACCCCTGGAAAAGCTGGTTGGATCCAACCCATGGCATTTAGTTAAGTATCATGGCATTGATCGACATGGTATCCAACCCAATCCAATTGTATAAAAAAATTATGGACCAGTCCAAGAATGTTAAGAACTTTAAAGTATCATTGATTTAAGTGAGAGAAGTGATATGCTTTCTTAACTCTTCCAGTGAAATCAGCAGGGTATCCCAAATGTGTGTCAATTTGGCTGGCGTGACCTTACATTCAGCTAAAATACTATCCCTATGAATTATATAAACATGCCCTCCTGAAAGAGTCATATTTGGAATAGTTGAAAAAAGTGTTGCAACCTCAATTGACAGAGTGATAGAGTTTAAAAATCCATCTTGGCAACATCAGCCTGCAGGGTGCCCCATCATTATGAGCAGATGTTGCCGTCAAAGAACGCAGTGAAAGGGAGAAAAACTGATTTTAACATGTGTCCTGCTGTAGCGTACATCTCTGTCACTCAGACACAGTTCTCCTTGACTGCCGTGACAATTTTAATAAGTTTCAAACCATTTGGCCTTTACAGGGTCCTGTAGTAGAAAAGGGTTTGGCAAGAAATAAATGGAAACACAGAGTATTTTAATTTTCCTCCTCAGGTTTCCCCCCTCCCTGTTTTAATTCTTTTGGCAAGATATCTAGGCTTTTACAAAAGGCACAGCATAAA
>NW_015163656.1:111686-113155 GCF_001447785.1 Gekko japonicus | reverse complement strand
GGTCTAAATTATGCTACGTATAGCACTATTTCACAATCAGAAGTGCAAGAAAGGCATTATTATTTTTCTTGCTTAAAGAAAGAATACGACTCAATATATATTTGTATGGTTTATTTCTAAAGCGTGATTGATGCATATCTGAAATACTATCCTGCTCTCGTTTTGGAAGTATTTTTGCCTGTACCAGTTTAAGAATGAAATGTGTCAGCAAAGAATATTATCTAGAGGCCTTTCTAAACAAAAGACAACACTTTGAAGTGGCTACTGTGCTATTTTGGGGGACCCAATGTCCCCCCAATTAGCAGAACTGAGACTGCAATTGCAATTCTTGTGTTTGTGAATTTAGTATTATCACAAGCTCTTTCTAAGCTGCCACACTGCCTGCCCCAATTCCATGCATTACTACCCAAAAGTAAGTCCCGCTGAGTATCAGTACAGCTGACTTCTAAGTAAGTATGCACAATATCACAGTCTTCAAATGTGTTCACACCATCTGTTTTCTTGTCATATGTTTAGGAATGTTACATTTTGGCCCCGTTCATACGAGGCAGTTTGAGCCGGGAGCGGGCCGGATTAGAGGCGCATCAGACGGGCACGATCCCACGGCAACATCTGCCTGGCGTCGCGCTCCCGCCTCCAACCCGGCCCTTCCCCCGATGAAGCGCCTCAAAGATGAACCACCTACCTTTGGTGGTTCATCCAGTTGAGGCGCTTCATCCCGGCCGTGGGATCGGCGGCACGTCTTGCCGCCGTCCCATCCCCGGCCCCCTGCCGTACTCCGCATGCTCGAGCATGCGCAGTACGGCAGCCTCGCCCTCCGAGTCGTATCTTCCTCCCCAGCATCTGATCGTGCCGGGGAGGAACGGAGCGCGGCAACCGGGATCCGTGGGATCCCACCGGGGCGTTTCTTTTTTGGCACGGCTTTTAAAAGCCGCGCTTCGCCCCGTCTTTTCCCTGCCGTGTGGCAGGGGCCTTTGTATGTTTTTCATTTCAGACAATAGCCTTTCAAATGCAAAGCAGCCACTTGCTTATCTGGTCATTACGATGTTAATGATGCACAGTCATAGAAAAGAGATTCAATTTTAATGCCACTCCATCAGGCTGAAGCTCGTTTCTCCTCAGTTACAAACAAGCTGTATTCTTTAATATTTAACACCAAACTGAGAAGAACAATAGAAAAATGCAGACCTGGGTACAGGGAAAGTGCCTTTGTTCTTATTTTGTATGAATTCAAAATTACAGTATACTGTGGCCTTTTCTGCAAGTGTTCTGATGGGGGGAGGGATCTCCTCTCTCCAGGACTTCAATGTAGTAGCACCCTTCGTGGACTTTGCCTTGGGATTGGCTGGCACCAAGCTGCTGGGGCCTAGTTCTCTCCCCAGCTATTCAGGCCTCACTGGTCTACAGCTCTCAGGCATTTTCCACCTACTGAGGAAATTCTCTGCTGCAGGTATCTAGACTTCAGCTCT